>NC_066885.1:13281807-13335059 GCF_022985175.1 Labeo rohita
TTAAAATCATGAAACTTCAAATCATGAAAAGTTCAACAAAAATTAACATGTTTAGAGCTCAATGAAATGTTTTTTTTTTTTCCTCACCATATGTTTTGTCATGTCTAATTATTTGAATGCATAAAAACAACTTTTTATTTATTTTTACAACAGCCTTATAAAACTCTCTGTTGTGTATTTAAAATTTTCTCGTTATCAAATGAAGGCAAAAAACATTGATTTAATTTATCTTTTAATTAATGAAAATTAAACATTTTATTTTTTGGCAAATAAATGGGATTTACTATTAAAATTTAAACATAATATTGTGTGATTAAGTTTTATTATTTTTAGTAGTAGTAGCAGTAGTATCACATACATTCTACTAAATAATAGTAATATATGCCTATTTTTGGCACAATGCGGTTTAATATATATTCAGATACTAGTCCATATCGTGATTTGATTTAAGAGTAATGACCTACTTTTGATTAATTAGTCCAAACTTCAGTGACATTCTGCATTAAACTGTAAATTCCGTTTGTATGACTAGACTCCGCATTTCCGTATTCATATTGGATGCCAAACTGCAGAGCAAGAATTAATGTTATAATGCACTGGCTGTGCTGTTAACACACACCTCATTATGCGGCAGCCCAGCAGCACTAAAGATGGGGATCTTCTGTCCACGGGCGATGCTGTTCATGCCGTCAATAGCAGAGATGCCAGTCTGGATCATTTCCTCAGGGTAGATACGACACTGAGGGTTGATGGGCTGACCTAAGAAGAATCAAAGGGAGTACAGTGATCTCACCTGAGCAAGAAAAAATCTGGTACTTAAGAGTCTACCAAGTACAACTTCTATTTCTAAAGAAGGAAAAGAGGGCTAATGGGGAAAAAAAGATTTTCTTAAGGCAAAACTATCCACATTGACCATGACAAATAATAAAGGCTTGTATTTTAGAAAAATGTTTTCTCGTTAAAGCATATAAACGTGCTACACACTATTTGGAGTGGTGTGACCTTGAGGCCTGATCAATCTTTTATTACGCCCCCTCTTATCCGTTCGGCTCATTCAAACGTTGCCCTGAATTGCCATTGTATACCTTTGATAGCTCAAAAGATCACCTTTGCCATTTCAGCTTAGCGGAGATCAGGGTCATGAGGTCAGTAAATGGCTTAAAAAGCACACAAAAATTCCAATTCAACCTCTTAAAATAGTCAAATACCAACAAGGAGGAATTTTAAGCATTGATGAACATATTCTGGCACGCTGGCCTCTCAACTAAGCTGCAGACAAACCGAGTGCATGCCGCACAAACGCAAAGACAAAGAACATTTAACATGGCTGGTGGCAGGCTAATTGCCGAAGATGTGCTGCTAGAATTTAAAATCACGTTTATCTCAAAGAAACCCAAAATGCAGACATAATAACACCCAAAGTATTGCTCAGTCATCTACGTGCCTCTCAAGAAGACACTTGCTCCTGCAAATGTTACATAAAGCTTTAAAAAAAAAAAGAAGGCTCTTACCCATGATGTCCAAATAGTCCTCAGCCAGAACAGTAGGACCCCGGTCAATGGGTTTACCTGACCCGTTGAAAACTCGTCCTGAAATAAAATTACACGTTTTTCATAACGTCTGCATTGGTTAGAAGACACTTAAAAGACTATCATTACATAGGCTGTATGAGCTTTAGTTACATGCTTACCAAGCATGTCCTCAGACACGGGTGTGCGCAGGATGTCACCAGTGAATTCACAAGCAGTCTTCTTAGCATCAATACCTGAGGTGCCTTCAAACACCTGATGGGCACAAAATGTAAAGATTTTTCAGTTATGACCT
Source organism: Labeo rohita (assembly GCF_022985175.1). Taxonomy (NCBI): domain Eukaryota; kingdom Metazoa; phylum Chordata; class Actinopteri; order Cypriniformes; family Cyprinidae; genus Labeo; species Labeo rohita. The sequence continues at coordinate 13,283,632 of NC_066885.1, forward strand.
CATTTTAACCTTAGATATTGCAAATGTTGATGTCCAATAAATATTCATAGACAACAGTTGTATATTGCTTATAAAGGCTAAACATCTGAACATGTATTTGAACGAAAACTTGCCTGAACGACAGCTTTGGTACCAATGACCTCCAAAACCTGTCCGCTCCTTTTGGTTCCATCAGGCAGGGTAAGGTGCACAATCTCTGCATAACGTGGAAACTAGAGGAACGTGATAATGAGAGATGAAAACGAGGATCAATGAATACCACTCAAAAGTCATTCATCGTTCCAAGACCTTCAAAACAAATTAAGATATTTTTGATGAAATTCGAGAGCTTTCTGACCCCGCATAGACAGCAACACAACTACCATGTTCAAGGCCCAGAAAGGAAGTAAGGACATCGTTAAAATAGTCCATTTGGCACAGAAGAGAAGAAATAGTTGAATAAGTCATTATTTTTGTTTTCTTTGTACACAAAAAGCATTCTCGTAGCTTAATAATGTTACGATTCAACCATTGATATTACATGGACTATTTTGAAAATGTCTTTACCACCTTTCTGGGCCATAAAACATTTCAGTTGCGTTGCTGGCTATGCAGAGTCAGAAATCTCTTGAATTTCATTAAAAATATCTTGTGTTTTGAAGATGAATGAAGGTCTTACAGGTTTGGAACGACATGAGGGTGAGTAAATAATGACAGAATTTAGATTTTTGGGTGAACTATCCCTTTTTAAAGTCAATTTGGCTATACCATGAATAAATGACATTTTAAAATATATAGATATATAAACAGAAAAACGTTGCTTTAAATTTTAATAAAATGTCATAATAAAACTATTTTTGATCAAATAAATAGAGCATTGGTGAGCATGAGAGATGGTTTTTTTAAAATCATTTAAAGGGGTCATCGGATGCCCATTTTCCACAAGTTGATACGATTCTTTATGGTCTTAATGAAAAGTCTATAACATGCTTTGGTTAAAATTTCCCAATGGTAGTGTAAATGACACTTTTTTTTTTTTTACCAAAATCAGCTCTGCAAAAATCATCCGGTTCTGGTCGAGGTTGCTTTAAATGTTAATGAGCTCTGCTCGCCCCGCCCCTCTCTTCTCTTTGTGGAGAGACGAGCCTGTATACTTTAGCACTATTTAGCCACCAAACTTGCTAACTAGCACGTTATTAGGAAAGGCGATCGCAAAGATTCATAAAAAATGTAAACTCCCACATATCGCGAAAAGGTTTTTACACTCACATGAGGTGGTTTTTCAGGCAATTTGAAAAAGGAATATTTTGCAAAATTGCAATGGAAATGTTTTTTTTTTTTTCACATTTGCAGGTCACCTTACGTACATAAGTCACATGATCATTCTTTAACATACTATAAACTTAAAAAAAAAAAAAAAAAACTCATATGTGGTCACTCACACAAGCACTGACTGCACAATGCTTGAATAAGGGGCTTTCCTTGACATTAAAGTTTGAATAACCCCTTATTTATACTGTATAACTCAGTATTCAATGCTTATGTTTATACCAGGTGCTCTGCCGCTCATTTTAGTTTTAGAAGTTTTAGAACCACCTCTCCGCTCTGCTTTTGTAAAGATAGATGCCTACGTCTTCTATGACTAAAAAAAATTTCTAGTGTGGTGGCTTCGACATACAGTACATAAACCTACCAACATTCATCACCATGACTTATCGTGAGAGGAAAAAAAAAAAACCCACATTTTAGTCGTATAACATTGGTTAATGGAAACGGTGTAATTTCACAACAGTTTTTTTTTTTCAACATTTATAAAACATAGCAAAAGATTTGCGCAAATCTGAAATGGAAATACACCTAGTGATACGTTTAGAAAAAAGGTCATCCTTTACTTTTTGTTACTTTAAATATTGTACGTTTAAAACTCTCATATTTTGAAATACTTTAGTTTTTGTAAACAAAGAAAAAGGACTTACTTTGACATTGTCCAAAATAACCAGTGGCCCATTTACGCCAGACACTGTAGAGTAGGCTGAGGATGAAAAAAAAAAAAAAAAACCCGCAGAATGTGAAAACACACAACAAACATTTTTTTCCAGAATTTGTAATGCCTGCAAAAGGAAGCTACCTCTAAGACGTGAAAATTATTATTAAAATTTACGCCTTCAATTTGCATTTTTATTTGACCATTTGAGACGCCTCTGAATGGTAAACATGCAATTACAAAGACACATATGGGAAACTTTTATTGATTCTAGGTTGCTGCATGTCTTCTTGACAGGTGTGAGTACACACACACACAGATAAAAACACATTCACACATGCATATACTGACTGCAGGCACTGGCTGTGACCAATAAAGTGCATGAAATTTGCTACAAAAGCCCACAATCACATGGAAATGAGGACTCTTTCTTTTGACACCTGTGCATCTAATTGTACACAGTGACCTTTACTGGAGTATTCTAAATGGCTTTCATAAATTTCCATGTCCAAATGTCAGGGCTAGAAGAACACAGTTAGCACATTCAAGGCGGCTTTTCTGCAGATGTCATGATGGGGGACGACATCTTCACTCTGTTCCATAAGGGACAATTACTTGGCTCAGACTATGGTAATTCATGATGGTTCAAGGTGCCCAAAAAGTCTCATATAGCCTATATAAACAATTACATTCATTTCAGGGTGACAGGATGAACTATATTTGGGTTGAACAGGCCAAGGAGAGTGGGGCACAGATAAAAGGGAAAAGGGATTAAAGGGAAAGTCCACTCACCCCCATGTCGTTTCAAACCTGTGTGACTTTCTTTCTTCTGTGGAACATTAAAGAAGATACTCTGAAGAATGCTGGCAGCTAAACATTTTTCGTTCCCATTGACTTACATTGGACAACAGATACAACTGAAGTCAATGGGAACTAAAGCTGTTTGGTTATCAAACATTCTTTAAAATAATTATTCTAATTTTGTGTTAAGCAGAAGAAAAATGCATAAGTTTGGCACAACATGACGCTAAAAGGAAATGATGACAATTTTCATTTTTGGGTGGAATATCCCTTTAAGACAACAATTTTTTTCCCCCCATCATGACTGGGGTTCATGTGAATCCTGATTCACTCTTGGTCAGTCCGTTCTTAAAGTATGAATCAGCCTAAAATGAGCCTAAAATATAACAACAGAAACATCAGACCAAAGAAAGAAATTGCTAATTGTTGAACCTGTGGTGCTCATCTGGGTGAAGTTGTTCAAGTCTGATTTGCAACATGTCACAATACCTTTTTTTCTGTCTAAGCTATTAATCTAACTATACAGAAGCAACAACATAAAACAAAACATTTTTTTTTTATTTCCTTAATATAATAAGTGCTTTTTTAAAGAACTTTTTAAAGTTTTTTTTATAATATATTTTTTATAATATATAAAAAGATACCACGTGTTTTTGGTCATTTGGCCATTACTCCAGTCTTCTTCAGTGTCACATAATCTTTCAGAAATCATTAAAAAAAAAAAAAAAAAAAAAAAAAAAAAAAAAAAATTCTCCAAAATTTTGTTCTAGAAATTTTCCAAATATTCCAAATCCCCCTAAATGTCATTCTACAAATGTTCTAAACATTCCTAATTCTCCAAAATTTCATTCTTAAATACATTTCCAAACATTCCAACTTCTCCAAAAAATAATTCCAAAAATTTCCAAAAACTCCAAATTTCCCAAAATGTTATTTTAAAAATGTTCTGAACATTCCAAATTCTCCAAAATTTAATTCTAAAAAAATTCCAAACATTCTAAATTCTCAAGTTTCAACCTAAAAAATTTCTAAACATTCCATATTCTCCAAAAACCATTCAAATTTTTTTCTAAACAATCCTAATTCTCCAAAATTTAATTCTGAAAAATTTCTAAACATTCCAACTTCTCCAAAAATTAATAAAAAAAAATTTCAAACATTCCAAATTCTCCAGAATTTCATTCTAAAATATTTCTAAACATTCCAAAATTTTGAATGGTAGTTTATGGAAAACATGTGGAAATATTACATGATAAAATAATAATAATTAAAACAAAAATTATAATTATATAATAAAACATGGAAACACTCATTTTCATAAAACCACATGAATAAAACCGGAATGAATTTAAGCATCTTTAAAGATATTCATGCTGCTCTTATACAAGTCTTAAAACCCATCAAAGCCCCAGTGTTACTTGCTATTGTAATTTTAAGCATTAAGCTGTGGAGCTCATCTAGGTGAGGAAGGTTCGAATTTGACTTGCAACTTGGCACAACACCTTCTTTTCTGTCCAATCAAATCATGTAGAAGCAAAAAAAAAAACTATTTTTTATTTTTCTTCTCCTCAACATAAGTTTTGTTTTTTTGTTTCACAGTGGAGTATTTTTCTAAAAAGCCAGCCAGTGTTTTTGGTCCAGGCTGCAGGTGCATGCTCAGGGTGGGCCATCATTAGCAGCAGAGGGTGTGGTCTCATACTTTGGCCTTTTACTTTGCATGGGAAAACATTAGCCGTCCTGTCACAGGAGCCAATTTGGTGTATGTCCTTTCACTTTGTTTCAGCGTGTGTGTATACGTGTGTGAAAGAGAGAGACGGTGCACACTAGATGGAGAAGAGTCAGCTTTGTCTGCTCTGGGTCGTCCATCACGCCTCAGTGTGTCGGTTTTGTGTGCGCCGTCAGACTGTGGTCTGATATCAAAGGCAGTAGGAAATGAGAATGGACTGTCTCTAACGCCCAGCACAGCAGCCCCACGGGGAGCAGACACTATGCCACTAATTAGGCTTCAGACAGCAGAATCATTTGTCAATGCACTATTGCTGTTTCCCACACACACACACACACACACACACACACACACACACACACACACCTGCACATCATGACTTTCCTCACTGGCTGAGGAGAAAAGGAAGAGTGAAAGAGAGAAACGTGGTTCCATCCTTTTGTGTTTTTTCCCCTTTTTATCCATGGCTTTATATTTTTGTTGTTTTTAGTTAGGTTTTGAGGGGGGAAAAAAACGAGAGGAACAAAGGAAGAACTGTGCTAAAATCCTATGAGGCCCCCTGCGCTCACAAATTCCTCTATGAATATTGTGTGGAAAAAGATTCAAATGTCTTGTGACAATCTATTATTGAGTCGAGAAGTATCAGAGTTACTAAACGACAGGCATCTGCTGTGTTTCCCTTTTTTGGCTGCCCTGTGGTTCTGCCAGTGAATGGAGATAAATGTGTCTAACATTAACTAATAGCACCTTGATTAATTAATACTCCCCACTGGCTACAAAAAAAGAGCTGCCTCGATTTCAGTTACTGCCTTGCAAAAATTAAATATACACACATTTTTTAAGGAAGTAATTTATGCTCGCCTGCATTTATTTGACGACAAATACAGTGAAAACTATAACATTACTCTAATCTTCTTCACTGTCTCATGATCCTTCAGAAATGATTCTAATATGTGACCCTGGACCACAAAACTAGTCATAAGGCTCAATTTTTTAGGACAATATTTGGCAGAGATATAGCTATTTGAAAATCTGGAATCTGAGGGTGCAAAAAAATGAAATATTGAGAAAAATCACCTTTAAAGTTGTCCAAATGAAGTTCTTAGCAATGCATATTACTAATCAAAAATTAAGTTTTGATATATTTATGGTAGGAAATTTACAACATATCTTCATGGAACATGATCTTTACTTAATATCCTAATAATTTTTGGCATAAAAGAAAAATCGATAATTTGACCCATACAATGTATTGTTGGCTATTGCTACAAATACATCCGAGCTACTTATGACTGGTTTTATTGTTCAGGGTCACATATACTGATTTTCTGTTCAAGTTATATTTCAATTTTAGAAATCTCTGAGCTGGTTAATACTTTTCCAGGAGGTATTTATAAAAAAATAATCCTTTTGTAACTTTATAAATGTGTTTAGTGCCAACTTTAATTGGTTTAATTCACCCTTTCTGAATAAAAATATTATTTTCCTGAAGGAAAAAAAAAAAAAAAAAAAAAACTAGTGCATATAATATGTGCATAAGTAATATGTGCAAGTACATAACACATAATAAAACATATGGAAAAAATTACTTTCATAAAAAATTATTTTAGTATATTTAGTGTTTAGACCAGATGATCTACCATCAGTAGTCTACACTGCTGATATTGCAGCAAAATGTCAAAAAAAAAAAAAAACCTGATTACATGCTGTTTTCCATCTGGTATACTAAAGTTCAGAGAAAAAAAATAAATAAAAACATCTAATAAAAAAAAGAAATCTCACAAAAAGATATTAGCTACGCAGGTGAAAGACTTCATCTCCCATTATGATGATTCCCCGAGTGACACGTCTTCCCTAAATAAATGATTAGTCTCATAATTGCCGTTATTACAGTGAAAGAAAAACAGTAGTCAAATCACCCTAACACTGAATATTCGCTCTCTCAAAACACACAAAAACAGATGCATTCGGCAAATTCGCGAACACACTAAAATGCACGCTTCCTGCAAATTCCATCATTTTTCAAGACATTATGGCTTTTCCTTCCCTCCGTCCTTTTTACCTCAGCCCAGACAAATTGCAGTATGTGCTTCACAGGGAGGTGCTTATAAAATGGATTTAATAGCTACACTTACCCTACAAATTGCCCATATGTTTCAAAGGAGATACATATGTCTATTTACTGAGAGGTGATCATAATTACGAGGCTGGAAAATTGCGGCCATATAATTGTACATCAACCCCTTAAAAGTCTCTCTCGAACGCAACGCAAACTGCTAATGGAAAACAGTGAGGAGCTGAAATCTTTACTCAAACAAAGCTCATGACATGCTCCGATATTGTGCACAACATTAGACGAACGCTAAACGAAGGAACGCAGGTGCTAATCTACTCTGCCGACGCTAGTTTTTTAGTCAAACAACGCAAGTGAAAATTAACATTCATCTAAATAAGAATAAATGAACGAAACAAGCTGCGCAAACACGTAAGCAAAACAATCGCTTATTAAAAAAATAAAATAAAATAAAAACGAAGGCGATGAAACGACCCTGCCGAACCATGAGCCAATCGCCTTCCAGCTCTGTGATGAAGATGGCGGCCCACTTCAACTCTGCACACAGAGGACTCAGTGCCTCATAAGAGGCCTTGTAAAATAAAGATTAAAAAATGGCTATACATTCACATGGTGTGAAGTAGCAACATTTCCCATTAGGCTTGAAAAACTTTCCCCACCCCTCCCAGGACACTTGAGTTTGAGTGCGCCGGTCCGAGGGCTAGGCATGCAACACCAGCGCGGGTCAACGTGAGGCCTGTGGAGCTGCCAGGCCCTATTGTGTGCCGAGATGTTAATTGGTTCTAATCCGGCGGTAGAAGCTGTTTTGGTAGCCTGACCCCGCGCCCTGAAGGACACCTTGGTGTGAAATACTAAAGGGCCCATTCAAGTGGTGCTGAAAGGAGGCATGAAGCATTCCAACACATTTCCATCTCTGCTGTGAAAGAGAAGCGCTGACGGGGAGGCGGGAGGGGGGACAGTGGGACAGGCATTTTTTTTTTTCGGGACGGCCGGTAGCACTGCGCTGAAACTGAATTAACAGTACAAAAGCGCAGGCTAAGGTGCCAGGCTCGTCTCATTCACGCACATCCTCCTGTGTTTCTTCTTTTTCTTTTTTTGCCGAGCATCCACACGGTGGTTTCCCATAAGACGGAAGAAAAGAGAGCGCTAATTGCCCCGTGTTTGGGATCAGATAGACACAAATGCAACTGTCATTAAACAGACAAACAAGGCTCACACAATTCCGCCATGACACCCGCTAAACTTACCCCACATATTAAGGTTTGATAATGAATTCGGAGACGCTGGGCGGCTTTGATACCGTAACTGAAAAAGACTGATCCTGTCGGAGGGGACAGATGTCCGTATGCATCCAAGGACAATCTATGAAAGCCTAAGGACGGGAATTGAAATCTCATTCTGAGCTGGAAGAGTCCATATTTTAATCGTACAGCCATTTTTCCCCAAAGAAATTGTAAAGAAAAGATTCTCATTTGTGACCCTGGACCACAAAACCAGTCATAAGTGTCAATTTTTGGAAATTGAGATTTATAAATCATCTAAAAACAGAATACATAAACTCTCCATTGATGTATGGTTTGTTAGGACAAGATAATATTTGGCCTAGACACAACTATTTGAAAATCTGGAATATGAGGGTGCAAATAAATCAAATGAAATGTTCTTAGCAATGCATATTACTAATCAAAAATTAAGTTTTCATATATTTATGGTAGGAAATTTACAAAATTCATCATTGAACGCGATCTTAATATCCTAATGATTTTTGGCATAAAACTCTATCATTTTGACCCATACAGGCTATTGCTACAAATATACCCGTGCTACTCACGACTGGTTTTGTGGTCCAGGGTCACACTTCTGTGTTTAGGATGACCAAACCTGTTGGCAATGGCTTCATAACTCATATTCATAATTCAGAGGCTCTAAAAATCACACGGTTTGATATGACACCTCTACTTTCCAACTGAGAGAATAATGAACAGACTGTTTAAGCTGTATAAGTGAACAAATGTTCAATGGCAAAATTAACTGAACCACCTGCCAAAACGCTACAAAATTACACAGCCATTCTGCAAGTATGAACAATGTTCAATACCGTAAACGTAAATGGCACAAAACGTACGTACTGTGCTTTTGATTAAACGCACATTAGCACTTTTCTGTGAAAATAAAAATTATTTTCGTGAGCATAATTGAGGCCGCAGTCCTGTAAATACGTATAATAGCTTCAGGATTCGAAACTCAATGTTACTTCGCCTATTCAGAAACATGCTGAACACTGAACAAATGTAAAAATTGGGGGACACAATAAAATGCTTTTTGGAAAAAAAAGAGAAACGCTGGATGACCAATAGATAGACGTATGAAAGACAGTGAATCAGAGCTCACAGGGGACCTTGATGGTATTCTCTTGGACTTCAATGCTAACAGAGGGAATCCAATTATGGCACTGACAGCACAATATGCTACACACTCAAAAGGGCAGGTTTTGGATTTTGCGGACTACGTATCAAAATAAATTGAGCAAAATCTGTGCTGAAAGATGATCGTTTTGAATGCATAAAAATATTAATGACAAACTGGAGAAATTGTTCAAAGGACCTTCGTGATTTTGCACACAAAAAGAAGATTATAGCCTACTTGAATACTAAAAAGTGCTAGTTATTAAAATGAAAATAAAAAGTATTAACTGTTAAATTATAAAATAACAAACAACTTAATTATGATATTTAAAAAATGCAAGATTAATCAAAGTCTGCCATGCATGTTTATCATTCAAGTCAGCTGTTAATGAAAATAACGTAATGCCCTTTTCAAGAGACATTTCAAAGATGCACCGAGTCAGTCTGAGGCTACGACGTTTGGAATTAACTTGACATGCTATCAAAACTACTAAAAAAAGTCCTCCAAAAAAACAAACAAAAGCAAGACCTGAATGCAACACACAGACAGTCTGATAAAGACAGACGCACACACACGCAATTGTGGCTGTTCATCTGTCCTAACAAAGACCTCCACAGTGATGACACCCCCATCAAACAGGAATGCTTTTAACCCCACAGGTAGAGGCAGAGGCTGTAACGGAGGACTCCCCACACGCATGCACTGATTGGGTCGTGTGTAATCAGACGACTGCGTGTGTGTGTGTGTGTGTGTATGAGGTGGGGGGGACGGTGGGAAGAGCTGTAATCTGTGTGTGTTTCCTGGCGGGATGCAGACTGAAGGGGTGACAGCTAAACTGAGACAGCTGGTTAACCCCGCTGCCTCTCGAGGAGAGGTGGCAAAGTGGTGCAGTTACAATAGATCGAAACAGCCGTAATGTTACTGCAACAGTTTGAGGGTGATTTGCAGGGATAGGCGGGTTTTCACCCGTACGCTGCCTAGCAACACATCTATAACAAAAGTCCAAATCGGGCCCCCTATGACAAGCGAAGTTTACGCTGTTTGCCATATTTCATATTCAAGACCATGCGGATGGCATACTCAAAGTTGATGCCAGAAATAAAAAAAATGTTTCAAATCGAACTAGTATAACAAAATGATGATATTAAAAAAAAAAAAATGTATGAGTTAATAGCACATTCAACACCTGTTATTTTCTGTAAATATACGCTGCTACAATAAATGATTAATCAAATGATTAATCGCGATTAATCACATCTAAAATAAAAAGTTTTTCTTAACATAATATATGTGTGTGTACTGTGTATATTAATTATGTTTATGTAAATACACACGCATGGATATAAAAAAAAATGTGTTTATTTATTAAATATTTATATAGAATATAAATTACAAGAACATAAATATATACATGTAAAAATTTTCAAAATATATACTGTATGTGTGTGTATTTATATATATACACATAATAAATATACACAGCACAGCACTATCAGGCTTTTAGGATGGACATAGACTAAATTCTAAGAATATAAATCGCTTTTGTCAATGTAAACTTAATCTTGCATAGTCAAGCCAAAAATTATTCAGACGCCAGATGTAATTTTTTATATATATATATACACATTTTTTTTACTATACACTATAGTTTATTTATGTAAGTGAGGGTAGCAAAATAAAGTAAACTGTGGCATATTATACCCAAAAATTCTTCATACTGATAGTTGCGTAAATATAGTCAAACTACCAGTTGTCTATTAAAGTCATCTGACGTTAATCAAACAAATTTGTTCTGACAGTTTTAGTTCTTGCCATATTTTATTACTGTTTTCTAAGTTATAGCGAATAAACTGTGATAATGTGAGAAATGTTGAAGATGTCTTAAATTTTGGTTTGACTGTATTTTAAATAACATAAATTAAATTATAAATATAAATGATATAATATAATTATGACTAAGTAAATAGACAATTAAGCTTTTAATTAATATTAAACATAATGTAACATATTACACATACTATGTAACTAGGTAATATTTTGATAACACTTAGATAAATAAACAAATAAAATATTTAATTATAATTTAAATTCAAATTAATTTTTATTACACACATACTATGTAATAATTTGAACATTCTGCAATATTTTCACTTATTTTGGGAGGGTTTTTTTAACCTTTAGCTTTCTCGCCTTGCATGAATTCTGTAAATTGTGCTAAAATAGTGTGTAAATGTGAAAAATCACAGCACAAATAAAGTTAATTTTGCAATTACAATTTAAAAGCTTGTATAGTATGTAAATACTATGAAGTAAACATTGAAAATTTCATAAAAAAGGCATTTTGACAAAGCAGCGGTTAAAGTTGTATTTGAAACACACAATAGCAAATGTTTTTTTTTTTTCAAAGACATACAATATGCTTTTAAGACAAAACCGTAGATCAAAAAGCAGGAAAAACAGTGTGTCATATACGTGACGTGCATAATGGGATAAAAAGGTTTTTTTTTCTTTTCAATCTAAGTAGTCCATAATTTTATATACTTGGATACTATTTTTGAAAGTCGACTATTCTATACTCGTCTTTCATTTACTTTTCTTTGATGGCAAGATGAAGTCGAACGCCCACCGCGGGCTTTCTTTTTCACTGTCACGACAATTGATTAATTACAGGCGGACAAAAGGATTAGCAACAGGAAACAGTGGATAAAATAAAGGAGGGCTGTGACATCTGAAAGATTTGTTTATAACCATGTCATTACGGGTAATTGTTTCTTCACAGAAATACCATTACCGTGCTGAATGTCTTTTCAGCACATTTAAACGTCTATTCAGCATTAAAACAAAGCGAATAGACAGTCTGGGTTAATTGCTTTTGTTGCAAATGACGTGATTAAGACAAAAAAGGCCTCTGCTTCCACAGAAAAGATGAATGCGCTGTACGTTTACTTTGTTTGTTTGTTTCTTCAGGCATCTTGGAAATTTGACTGGGCACGAGCGTGCTAACAAATTACTTAAACACACCAGTCGACGACAACAAAAAGTGGTGAAACGGAAAAATATGTGGAAAAGTGAATTGCAAATATCTGATATAGTCTAAATCTGCATTCTCTACATAGCAAACATTTTGTGACAAAACGCGAAAATCCTTCCGCTGCGCCCTTTCAATGTCCTCAATGTTAGTTTCTTTTTTTAAATTTGAGATTTAAAAAAAAGTTTTAAACTTGAAGGTCCTTTCAGTCTTTTGCAGCCTTTTTTTTTTTTTTTTTTTTTTTTTTAAAGGACAAAGCAGGACCAATCAGACCCGCGCTGACGGACACAGCCTCTCGAATGTGATGGCATATCAGGCACTGCAAGGACTCATGGGTACAGATCTGTGTGTTTGCCTTCCCATCAGTCTTCATTGCCTTCAATCACAGCCCACTATCAGCATGCACTCTGCCACTGATGAGGCACAAAATGGTGCTGCTATCTGGCATGCCTACATTAGAGAGGCTTTTTTTTTTTTTAACAGTATTCCGGGGGGCGTTTCAGATCGGGGGTCTTTACGCATGCAGCTTCTTTGGCTTTCAGTAGGGAAGGCTTCAATTCTTCCATTAAGTAATTTATTTTCTTCCTGGTTTGCTAAGAGGCTTTTAGCCTGAGCTTTCCTTTGACACTCTTCGGAAAAAAAAGAGAGAAACACACTACCTGTGCTCCTCGGTGGGACAGTGTGTTTTGAGGTCTAAATTAATGAGATTTACAGTGAATAACATCAATAATACACATGAAGGGGGAAAAAATGAGAGAAAGATGCCAGACGAGCTGTAATTTTAGCAAGGTTCTCCATTAAAGGGGTAAACAAAATTAACTACTCAAGTGCTGAAACATCATACACAAGACTCAAATTATGTTATCGAAGAGATGCCGGTAACGCATTATGACCGCGTGCCGTCATCTGATGTTTCTGCAGGTTCAAGGCGGGATATTGTGAGGTTTCAAGAAAAATGGAGAGAACAAAATATAGGTTGTTACAAAGAAAAAAAAAATCTACACATACAATAAGAGGTAAAATAGGAAAAACGTTCATCATACTGGTACTGGCTGAGGGTTTGACTCACAGGATGCCTACTTCCCCATAAATACAATATACACTTCCTCTACAATTTAAGAGGACTAAATCACGGGAACGTGAAAATGTCACATTAGCTCACCTCCAACCTCAACGCCAGTAAATATGCTACCATTTAAAAGTTTTAAGTCAGTAATTTTTTTCTTATGACAGAAATTAATGTTAATTCAGCAAGGATTTATTAAATTAACCAAACATGATAGAAAATTGAGCACCAAATCTGCATATTATAATAATTTTTGAAAAGATCATGTGACACTGAAGACTGGAGTAATGGCTGTTGAAAATACATTTAAAATATATTGAAATAGAAAAGTTATTTTAAGTTGTAATAATACTTCCAGTATTATTGTTTTCCTGTATGTTTATATCATATAAATGCAGTCAGAGACTATTCAAAACCAAAAAATTATACCAAAACCAACTGTTTGAACGGTGGTGTAAAACCACTAAGACAAATGGAGGAAAATACACAATTTTGCAATTGGATTGCAAAGATTTGATCATCAGCAGTATACTTAGGGTCTACTTCCTCCATTTGGGCAACCATTGCAACTCATTGGGTTTTCCTTATTACTGTGCCAGGTTCAAAACTGAGCAAATAAATGTCCATGTTGCACTGCACTACAGACATCAAAAATAAAATTAGATTTCATGTTAGCCAACTATATGCCAGTGAACTCCTAAAAATATACAAAATACACTTTTATCATATATGTGACCCTGGACCACAAAACCGGTCATAAGGGTCAGTTTTTTAAAACTGATGTATGGTTTGTTAGGATAGGACAATATTTGGCCGAGATACAATTATTTGAAAATCTGGAATCTGAGTGTGCAAAAAAAATATATATATGTAATTATTGAGAAAATCACCTTGTCCAAATTAACTTCTTAGCAATGCATATTACTAATCAAAAATTAAGTTTTGATATATTTATGGTGGGCAGTTTACCAAATATCTTCATGGAACTTGATCTTTAGTTCATATCCTAATGATTTTTGGCCAAAAAAAAACATACAGTGAATTTTTGGCTATTTCTACAAATACACCCATGCTATCTAAGACTGGTTTTGTGGTCCAGGGTCACATATACACACCTAAAAGTTACAAAGCTACAAATTGATGACTCATCCTGCATTACCCCACTTTGTCCAATCAAATGCTCCAGAACGAGAATGCCCCTCCCCCTAATATGACATACAACCAAATAGCAAGTAGCAAGCCATGTGACTGAGACCTAACCACAGCTTATTTGCATGCAAATAAAGTCTCCTCCAAACTTAATAGAAAATATGTCAACACAGGAAAGAAACAGCGCTTTTCATGGGGTTTTAAACAATTTGCGATGTGCTATTAGGTTGCGTCTGACAAGGCAAACAATTTGACAACAAAACCCTTGACAAGAAATGGAAATGACAAGAGTCAGACAGAGAGAGGCTGAACACAAAAAGTCAATTTAAAAAGATGTGATGGACAAGGATGAAAAGCACTCTTCAGTAGCCTGTATTTCTGATAGACTGAAAAAGCATAAGCAGATTCACAGATGGAGCTGAACCAGTGAAAGTTTCACATTCCACTGCAAAATTTCAGCCTGGCAAGGTGTGCAACGTGAATTAACTTCCACACGGAATCATTATGAAAAACAATATTCTGCAACCTGACACATACTAATATATACTATACTGACATTATTGCAGAGGAAAATATGTAGAGCAGAAACTCTAATTTCAGTGTCTGAACTAAAAGAATATGAATAAACTCTAGGGCTAAAGTCAGCCAAATGCAAAACAATATGTAAGTTTTCTGTTACAAAAAAATCACATGATTTGTGTGGAGCTGAAGGTTCCTCATTGCATATAATTCACCAGCTCAGCTGGGTGTCACGTGATTGTATCACATGAGAGGGATCATCACTCCATCTGTCTCTGTGCATTAGCTACTGCGTGAGAATCGAAAATAAAATAATTAAAACATTCATTCCGATCACCAAATACCAACCTAACTGCATATATATTATAAATACTAATAGACTCATGGAGCTCAATAAACAATGCACAGACGGAGCCCTCAAAAACATAGAACGTTACCAGAATTAAACACCAACTTTAAGAAATTGATAACAAAAAAAGTAGGGTTTACTGTAGCTTTGGACGACGATTTCAAATCAGATTAAGCGATCCGCCTATAAATGATGATGTTTAACGTTAGTCCTGCTTTGCTAGCTAGCATGTTTACATTTGCTTAAACCTTCAAAGACATCAAAGGTTATTCAGTTACTTATTAAAACAAGCTTAAAAACTACATTTGTTTTGTTTATTTACATAATGACCGTTTAAGAAATGAATAAAAAAGGCAAAAGTGTTAATCGATTTACTATAAACAGCTCAAGTTAGTGTTAGCATGACAGCTGTGCTACTTTGACTCCAAAATGACATTAGCTAACACTTGCGATAGACTAGCTTGGTCTTAGCGGGGTTTAACCTCTGAACAAATGTGAAATGCAGATTAAAAATGCGCAAAAAAATAAAATTAGCAAGAGACAACAGATGTGCTGCTGCTGTTAGCTGTATGAATGAAAGCTGAATGACACTCACTCAGTCTGGGCTGGGAGATGTAGTTTCTGACCACGGCTTGAGCGTGCTGCCGTGCCGCTGCTTCAGGGCCGTTCAGATCCACGGGCCGGTTCGCTACTAATGTAGACATTGTTATTATTTTTCGTAATTAACTTAAACTGTCAAAGTGTAAACAGATCTGTGCTGCGAGCGGATGAACAGACGGAGTCATATGACAACCGTGGTCAGGAAGTAGCACTCGTGCACGCACACGTAAAAAACGTGCGCGTAAGCGTTTACAAGCGCGTGCATGCGTCAGCAATGACCGTACATTTTCACAAATGTACACGTTGGTGTCCCATGACTTTTAAATACAAATCCTATGTTGCTATTATTCGTTGTTGTTAAGAACTCACTGATATATGTTATATACTTTAGAAAAGTTGCAAATTATAAGGGTTTAAGATATGTTCTTAGTAGTAAGAATTTCCAAATTTTGTCAGTTCCACCTTAAAGGTATTATTTCTTGGCTATATATATATATATATATATATATATATATATATATATGACCCTGGACCACAAAACCAGTCTTAAGTCGCTGGGGATTATTTGTAGCAATAGCCAAAAATACATTGTATGGGTCAAAATTGTTGATTTTTCTTTTATGGCAAAAATCATTAGAAAATTAAGTAAAGATCATGTTCCATTAAGATATTTTGTAAAATTCCTACTGTAAATGTATGAAAACTTAATTTTTGTTTAGTAATATACATTGTTAAAAACATTATTTGAAGAAATTTAAAGGTGATTTTCTCAATATTTTGATATTTTTGCACCCTCAGATTCCTGATTTTTAAATAGTTGTATCTCGACCAAATATTGTCGTATCCTAACAAACTAATACATCAATGAAAACTTATTTATTCAGCTTTCATATGATGTATAAATCTCAATTTTGAAAAAATGACCCTTACGACTGGTTTTGTGAACCAGGGTCACACACACACACACACACACACACACATATATATATATATATATGCATTTTTTATAACAGTGGACTTTTTGGCATTGAGGGGGAAAAAGGCTTTTAATGCCAGTATATCTCTTCATAATTATCTAAAATAATTAAAAAATATTAAATGAAAATAATTCATTTCATAGGTATTCAACCACTCAGTTATCACAGGTACAGTCACTTGGTTTTAAGTCATATTAATAGTTAACCACACAGACTCAAGGCTGTAATCACTGACAAAGGTGCATTTAAATACTTACTTAAAGGGGATGAATACATAGGAAAATTATTATTTTATGCATAATAAATTAGCACTAATTTGTAAAACAGAAATCCCTTTGACATGAATGAGTATTAGTCTTCTGATCAGTGTAAAAAAAAGTCAAATTAAATCCTCTTCGAAACAAAACAATAAAACTTACAAGAGGTGAATACTTTTTATAGCTACAGTAAGTGAATAAGAGACTGAATGAAGCACAAAGCACCTTATTTTACTGAGGTGAGGGCCTTGCTTATGAAATAGCAGCACAGTGTTAATTAAGGCTTGAGCATTGAAAGGTAGACTTACAATTTTTTAAAAGGTTCTTACTTTTTATATTAAAACTGATTTGAAATGTTCTTATATTCAAAGCTTCATTGACGTTACCATCCATTTACATATGTTGTGTTTTTATAAAACAGATTCAGACTTGTATAACCTTTAGACAAATATCTCCTTTGATTCACTGATGCATGCTTTAATGAAAAATACATCTTTATATTAATGAACACACACACACACACACACACAAAATATGTGGTACTTTGTTGAGAGAACACAAATGGCAACTTCTTAATTGCCAAAGTCAGCAAGATTTCTTATTTCACACATCTGCTACAATAAATTGCAACAATTGCATTTCATAAGTACAAATTATTTTTTATTGAGCTATTTAAAACATACGTATCTGAGATTTTTATGCAATGACATGCTCATAATAAAGTATTTTAAAAATTGTTTAATATTCGAATTTCCAGTGATGAATTACACTGGAAAGGAGCTCATATGGAAACTCCCACTCCTATGAAGCACTGTGATTGCCATAATCAAGTCGGTATTTATTTATTTTATCAAACTACTTGCACTACTTACTTTGTAACTTACTTTGTTTACATGCTTTACTTTCCCACAGGGTTGCCAGGTTTTCACAACAAAATCCCGCTTAATTGCTACTTAAAACTAACCCAAAATAGTGATGGGAAGTTTGAATCATTTTACCGCCTCGGACCTTTGATTCTCGTTCAGCAAAATGTACGAGTCATTTTGTTCATTTCGTTCATTTTAGCAAAATATAATAAAAATGTTACGTGTTACTTCCCTAACACATCTACTGCTTACACAAACGATGATTACACTACAAACAAGACAAAACTATAATGCTATAAGAAACAGAAAATATTATTTCATTGTTTACCTGGGTCTTTAGTCTATGATTCGCTCACCTCACCTCTTATCTGACAAGTTTTTGGGTTTGAGTCGTTCGTTCATCACGTGACAGCCCCATAAGCTTAACCAATGCAGTGTGAGCCGGAAAAAGAATTGATTAGTTCATCTCTCGAGTCTTCGGGTTCGAGTCGTTCGTTCATCACGTGACAGCCCCATAAGCTTAACCAATGCAGTCTTAGCCGGAAAGAGAATTGATTAGTTCATATCTTGAGTCTTCGGGTTCGAGTCGTTCGTTCATCACGTGACAGCCCCATAAGCTTAACCAATGCAGTCTTAGCCGGAAAGAGAATTGATTAGTTCATATCTTGAGTCTTCGGGTTCGAGTCGTTCGTTCATCACGTGACAGCCCCATAAGCTTAACCAATGCAGTCTTAGCCGGAAAGAGAATTGATTAGTTCATATCTGGAGTCTTCGGGTTTGAGTCGTTCGTTCATCACGTGACAGCCCCATAAGCTTAACCAATGCAGTGTGAGCCGGAAAAAGAATTGATTAGTTCATCTCTCGAGTCTTCGGGTTCGAGTCGTTCGTTCATCACGTGACAGCCCCATAAGCTTAACCAATGCAGTCTTAGCCGGAAAGAGAATTGATTAGTTCATCTCTCGAGTCTTCGGGTTCGAGTCGTTCGTTCATCACGTGACAGCCCCATAAGATGAACGAATGACTCCAAAAACCCAAAGACTCGAAACGGGTTAACTAACTCCAGGACAGGACCTAATAGGATGTTGCACATGCGCGACTGAACGAATCACTCCCCGAGACGAATCATTCGTCCCGAGACACATTAAAGATTCGTCAAATGAACGAATTGTTCAAGAACGACCCACCACTGGCCCAAAAGTTGCCCTATCTTGTTTTAACGTGAGTCCGCCGTTAAAAATCGCGTTCCGGAGATTAAAATACACATTTTTTTTGGCGGGGTCCACCTAGTATAATTACATTCCAGGGGCTAAATATTACATTATTGGGGTCGCTTCAACTCACGGACATGAAAAACAACCCGGGGCAACATTAGCCCAATTTTAATAACCTGGCAACACTGCTTTCGGGTTTTTGGTGTTTCTAGTCAAATAACGTATTTTCCGAGCCAAAAATATAACGTTAAACGCATGAAAATGGTTTTAAGGGACAGATTTACTGGTACACACAGCTTACTCCTGCGCAAATTTTTATATTTAGTTATAAAAACTATCAGTTTAAATAGTTAAGTCGATTTTTTTTAATCCCGTTTTAACATGTATTTCTATGGAGACTGGAACAGGAGAGCACCCAAACGGAAGTTAGAATCCATTATGGCGGCGCTCAACGGTTACTCAGGAAAAAGGTGGATAAACTTTTGTATGTAACCTTTGTATGACTGCAAGTCAGTGTTTACATATTTTAGCATGTTGATTCAATTATATCATCATTTGCAGTCCTTCTTTAAGTGAGTAGTTAACTTTTTTATTTTGCTATGAATCAAAATGAATAATGTGATTAATCTCAGAGTTGGCTGATATGGAGAAAACATAAAATAAGTGGACGGTCAATTTATTATTTGTTGGAGAAAGGAATAATACCACAGAATTACACAGATTTTTCATCAAATATCTGCCTGTCATAGTGTGACTCACAGGTGCACGGCCTTGGTGAAAAACAGGACATGTGCCATTATGAAGCTTTTGTCACACTCATTCATCACAAGCTTTTTCATTTTTTTTTTGGAAGCACTTAAAACGCTTTCTGGCTAGTAAAACCAATGGTCATCCAGTCATGATAATATGAAATCCAATTACTAAAATAGAAAAAAAGGTCTCCATAAAACAAATAAAATAAAAACTATGTACTCTGCCATTTATTTGGCCTAATGTACACAATTACAAAGCCTATATTTTGAGAAACCTTTTATGTATCGTCCTTAACGCTTTATCCTTCTTCTGCCAGGCTTTTACATTGAGCACACTGGATCACATGGTCTGCGTCTACAGTTCTTTCTATATGAACTTCACTCACACCTGAAAGCTATCATCTAATTATATAAAAGCTTACCTGGAGGAGTTGATCAAGGTTATAACTTTTTCCAAATGGTAGATATACCTTTAAGAATCTTATATATGTATCTTAAAAAGGATAACTCACAAAGAATGGGTTTTCTCTCTAGTGTCAGTTTCAGGGACATAGAGACATCCAGCTGCCGATGCTTTCTATCACTCTCTGTCTCTCCATTAAGGATTCACAGTTTTAAACTACTTGAAAGTGCTTCAGATAGAATACCACCTAAGAGCAACAAAAGACCTCAATGAGGTGACTTTTTTTCCTGATGTATGGCAGGAAAGCTAAAACCTGTCCAGCTCTATATAGGCTTTAAGAGCTTTTCTTTTTTTTTGTTTTGTCAGCCAACAACTAAGACTAGCATTGCAGGTGCAGGTTATAAGAGAGTTATGGCCACTGGATAATTTTGTAATATTGAAATGTAGTCAGAAAGTTTTTCTCATCCTCAAAGCTCAAAACATTATGAATGCTGCATCCAGTCATCTTAAAGCACAAATTCACAATTTTTTTAATTCAAATTAAAATTAGTATATTATTTACTCATCCTCATGTCATTCCAAATCTAATTTTGTGTGTTCTGTGGAACACAAAAGTAGTAGTAATGTTAGTAATCAAACAATTTAGCCACCACTGACTTCCATTGTATGAGACATTCTTCAAAATGTTTTATTTCATTAATTTTTAAAAATATTTTATTCTTAAAGTCATGTTTTAGAACGACATGAGGGTGAGTGATTGATTTTCATTTTTAGGTGCATTAATGATTAGCTTTTACAATCATCAACAAAAATTTGTACTTTGCACTTTTCAGCATATTAGAAGAAAGTAGGCCTGTTTATTGCTACATTTTTAATATTTTGTGCTTATCTGAATTTATTGGAGCGTGAAAAGTGGTGGGTTACAAATTAGAGCACTTGGAAAATAAGAGGATAGCAAATTGAAATGTTTTTCGAATGTTTGAATGTTTTCTTTTATTCAAAACAATACCAGAAATGTGTATTAAAAACTAAAAACCAGGGTGAGTTTAGATTTTATTTAGCCTGTTTTTTTTTCATGAGATCCAATTCAAGGAACGTTTTATTTTTGTAGAATCCGTTCGCATCTGCATCCGTGTAACTTTCCACTCAACTATCATTATTACTCTTCCTAACTGACAGCTACACTAGATGTTTGAACACACTCTTCACACACTTATCTGTGATTTTCATTCTCCCACTGGATTCGTCTCTCTCTACTGTACATGCAGCAGGTACAATAGGTCCAAAACTCAAATCTAATGTTTGAGATTTGAAGATCTGAACCTCTGCCCTAACTCTCTCTCACACACACACAAACACACCCATACTGTATGCATATGAGTTTACACACATACACACACTCCAATGTGAAACATGTTGGCAGGGAAAAGCACTAGACTTTGGAGTGGGTGGGTGTTGCGGTGGTGATGCTGCCGTTTGTGGAGTCTCTTGAGAGTCAATCCAAATGTTTCAGACAGAATGCAAAAAATAGCAAATTAATGCCCCTGAAGAGTGCCCACCCACTGGAGTCATGCCCTCGCTTAAAATACATCATCTGTTTCACAATCTGCGATTTAAAAACACACACACACACACATATCAGGACTGTGTGGTGCAGTTTGGTCCAGGCTGAGGGAGGGAGGTTGGAGTGTTGATGTATTTATTATTGTTCGCTTGAAGCGACCTTGCTCCGTGCAAATGCAAATTGAATCAAAACGCAGGGCTGAAACTCTGAGGCTGTGGGAAACGAATCCTCTGCTAGTAGAGAATTGTGCTATTGTTAAAAATCAAGTGATTTTTAATTGCGCAAAATATTACACAACAATGCGAAAACATTATGAAATGGGCTATTTTGGTGTAGTGCCTCTCACGCGGGCCAACCAAACCGATTCGGCTCTCCAACGCCTCAATGAGATGCTTGTTGCTTCTAATGTGGCGATTAATGCTGTTTATACCACCTGCATAATTGCTGTTTGAAACCTGTGTGATTTGATAGCAACATCTGTATTTAATCTACCACAGCAGGGGCCGTCGCTGGCATCGTTAATTATTGTTTCCAGACGTCTGCTGTGTCAGATATGTAATAGGCTTAGTGATATGCCACCTGGTCAGCAGGTTTCTGTCATAAACAGTCATACGTATCTCTATACTGTAAGCAGCTAATCAGCTCAAAACCCTTATTAGCTCTTATTATTAACTCTTATTAGCCTTTATGTAATGCCTCTGATTATACTCTGAGGGGAAAAAAAGGTACAAAGCTGTCACTGGGATAGGTACAAAAACTAAAAAGTACATTTTTGTACCTTGTTTACTCCTAAATGCTTCAAATTAGAAAATTAAAAATACACATTAATACTTTTTGAAAGAGTATTGTTCTAGTGACAGTTTTTGCTATACCTTTTTTTTTTTTAACCTGAATTATTTGTGATGATGATCATTTACTGCATTTCTTGATCACAGTATTTTTTGTCAATTGGAATGAATTCAGAAAACTGTTACATGAACCCTAAATTCTGCAATCTAATTTAAATATTCATTTACATATGCATTGTGTGTTTTTCAAGCAAAGCTTCGTAGTGCCAAAGAAAGCTGCCACATGTATAACTGCCATTTTTGTCTTGAGGATATATCTAAGAAGAAAGACAGAACTGCTTTTTACCAAATAGTAAATATTCAATTTCATCCACTAACCTAGTTCATAAGACACCTAAATAAACTTCCGCATGTTTGTATCATGTAAAACGTGTGTAAACATATGTATCACGTTTTTTTTTTTTTTAGGATTCTGGCGGTTTGACAGTGTGTCCCTGACTGTGCCTTTATATGAATTAGACTGCATAAAACAGTTGCAGAACCACTACATTTTAATCACTAATAAAACAAACATGCTACATGATCCACCTTTTTATTCCCGTAAGAGTGGGTGCCACAATTTGTAAATTTTATGGGTGTGGCTTCCGGTCTCTTACACATCCAGCTATTTTTAGCTGTACAAAACAGCTAGTTTTGCTGCTTAATATTGCAAATTGGTGTCTTACCATATTATTTTAATTTAGTATCTTAATTATGAGCACACTGGTTTTATTCTTCCCGCTATTTCCCCGGATAATAAACCGAAAGCCTCACCCATAGGGTTACTGCCACCATGAGGAAAAAGGTGGATAGTATGAGCAGTTTTTGATGTAAATTTGACTTTATCATTCCAAAAGTTAAAGCAAAAACACAATGGTCTGACATTAGCTTCGAGAAATTAGGTTAAAATATCTGCATGAAAAAGAAACAGCAGAGGGGCTAAATGAGGCGCATATTCACTCTCTGACAGCAGGTGGCGCTTATGGAACAGCAGTGATAGAACATTTCCTTTGTTATATTATATTATTATTACCATGGTCAAAACGATAGGTCTTCCAGGCAAAAAGAGTAGTCTTTAAAGCATTTTTAAACTTATTATTTTAACATAAACATCTTTAAAGTTGTGTTTTGAGCTTTTATGCTTCGGCACAGTATCTGTCAAACAAACTAAAACCGAAAGCACAATATCCATTTCATCTACTCTGTTTTCGCTGCGCGTTTCAAAGCAAATCGTGCACTATGTTCAGGCGATCAGCTCGTGATGATCCGATGTTTTTCCCGCGCCTCAGAACGTCTCCGTTCACAGTGAATGTATTCAGTGAGTTTAGCACGTGTTTGAGAATGCAACGGCCACCATTTATGCTTTAATTTCACGGCAGATGATTACATCGTTTCGTTTGTAGTGAGACGTTTTTGTAAGCCTGTTTTCACTTAAACTAGAGTTTGCAGTCAAAATAAAAGCTCTACTGCCGTTTCCGTCAAAATAAAAGCTTAAAAGTGCAGTATGAATTGCTAACAGCTAGTGGTTAAAATGGGTAACGTTACTGCAGTCCAAATTCAAAATATCTCTTTGAAGTGTAGAAATTAGGTAAGTATTGTAATTTCCCTACTGTAGTGTAAAGCAAAAATAATGTACCTAAAAAAATATTTATTTTCATTTATTTTACAGTGCAGTAGTTTTACAATGGCTATTACTGTCATAGGAATAACAATAATACAATTTGTTATTATTATTACATTCTAATTAGTTCAGGTACTTTAGTTCAGGACTTTTTTCTAACTTTAGTTTTCTTAGTTAAAAACATGGGTTGGAACTCTTAATTTTGAGTGCATTATAGAATAATTTAACTTTAAAATGTATAAAATGTTATTTTTTATTTTCATTTGTCTTTTTTTTTTAAATATCGCAATAATATTGTATCATGGACTTCTTATCAAGACACTATAATTTTGTGAGATCATTATATCTGAACTCAAAACGTGGTCTACATTGCTTAGCCACTTGTATATTTTTTTTTTTTTTAATTCATACTGTGTGCATAATTCAAACCGGTTTATCGCCCAGCACTAGCACATAATATTTTTGATTCCGATTGAGAAAATATTTGATTCACGTTAAATTTTTTCCTGTTGATCGGATTATTTCAGGTCTCCACCATTGAAATTTCATTCAGAATGTGCTCAGTTGGATCGATTGAGGTGTTTACATGAAGGTTTTTCAGTCCAAATATGAACTGGGTCCTTGTAAATGTATCTATTGTCGCCTGTATTTTTAAATCTGATTTTCAGCTGGCATAGGGCGTCTTGAAATTTAAAGGCCCAGTCGGGCCCATGTGCCAAAGCTAGTGACGTGTATCTGCTCCGCTTTTCGAAATCCTCTGATTGGTTTATTGGATCAGTTAGTTAGAAAAGCCTGTCAGCATGTATGACACTTCAGGGAAAAACCGGGAGAGCCGTGACGGGATTTAGCGCTCCCCAGGAACATCGGGGTCACGAGTCCACTCCACGCTCGTACAAGCTTCTTTCACAGCGTGCATTTATGCTCTGATCACCATATGTAAGCACAAATAAAAGAGGAAGTGAGGGATGCACAAAGAGCACAAAACACCCACAGGATGCTGCGTTTCCTCCCGCCGTAGGCCGGGGTTTAAGGGCTAGTCATGTGACGCGAGGAACGTGTTGGTGGTCTCACTCAATCCCCCCCTTCCCTCTTTCACACTCTCCCCCATCGTCTCCACCCGTTCCCTCACCCCCAACCACAATGCAGCTCGACCTTCAGCCTAATTGGGCTGCGAGGAAGGAGAGATGGAGCGAGGGGGGGAGGGAGAGAGGAGGCCAAGACCGTTGTTTTTTTTTTTTTTTTTAGGAAGATTCCCAAGATTCAGAAGGGCAGAGACTGCTCAAACACTCCGAGTAGCAAAGTGACAAAGGCCTTTAGTTAGCCTCCAATCAGTGCATACATATAAACATGCACACATACATGTGATGGTTCATAACTCAAAGCTAAAGCGGCATGTAATCAAATACAAAAAGTAGGCAAAATGTCAGCTGCGACAAAGGTTTGATGTCTAAATACAAGTCTGTGACCACCAACATTTTTATGCATTTTTCATTTTTTTTTTTTTTTTACAAGCTTATCAAATTATTACCAGCATATCAAATTAATTGAGAAAAAAACTAATTACAGAATTTGTCAAAATTCAAGAAATGTATTTAAAGTCCATTTTAAATAAAATTATTAACCAAATTTCTATTTTAAAATCAGAATTTTCAAAGTGAACCCCAGACTTTTTAGTTGCATATTGAAAAAATATCCTAAGTTTTAATACTTAAAATAAAATTTTATTTTATTTTTTTGAAACGCAAGGAACTGGTGACCCATCAGGGGCTCTTGATGGAGCGATGCAGATAGGAAATAAACTCAGTGTTGCAAAACTCCATCTGCACCATGAAGTTCTGCTTTCATTTGGCTAGTCATTGCCGTTCTACAACCCATTTTATAAAAAAAAAAAAAAAAAAAAAAAAAAAATTCACTCTGCCTGCCTTGATTCTCCCAACTTCTTTTCAATATTGTCTGTCTCTTTTATAAAATGCAACCGTGCAGTGCAACAAAATCATAATGTGCATCCAATTACAAGGACAGAATATTTTCCTCCTTTTCTGTGAAAAACAAAACTAAACAAAACAGTTGTCTATCTGTCATAACACACCTCAAAAAATGATTAAATTCACTTCATCTTATATCAATCACTAATCAGCTATATATATATTCCAATTGAAAAATCCTAACTGCATTGTAAAGCCACAGAAAAGGAAATAATATATACTACATAAACCAAACAGTTCAAACAAACCTTTGAACTGACCAACAAACCAAGACAATGAGCAACTCTGGGAGACGTTTCTGTCTAAATGAATCCTTTGCACTCCATACAGGTTGAATACATGGAGAGTAGGAGTATTTGTCATTCCATGATGTTCAGAGACATTCATTCATGCAAGGCTGTGTGCCTCTCAAACATCAGCACAGCAGACAAGGTCAGCCAGCGCTGTGACAGAACTGGCAGTGTTAAGTGACCTTGGACGATTTACACCGAACATCAGATGAAGAAACCATCATTTAGGATTTACACACGGAATGAAAGACTGAAGAGATTCGATTTGTTTTGATTTTTTTAGTTATATATAATATATATCCACACTCATACCACGGTTCACAAACTTCAAGATATTTAACAACAACACCACCAGAGCTTTGATTGGCTGTTCAATCCGAAACCCCGCCCCCCAATACATTCATTCTTTCATTATTTGCAGATATACTAATGATCTATTTATTACAGACGTGAATAATTTACAATAAAATAACAATTTTAGTTATTCATCAATCTTCTTGCTTTTATACTACAGTGATCGTACCCTGTTTGTCCCTCAGAGATCCGCCTCGTCTCAGCTCTGATAACAGAAAGGGCTTCAAATTCTTCTGGAAAACTTTGCCGCGTTGGTAGAGGGGTTGCCGCTCACAGCAAAACACATTTAGTCCAATAATGCGAGGGTCTCGTCGATGCTCCGGAGATTAATCCCAGGCAATGACATCAAGTTTTCTCAAAAGATTTGCAGTTAAACACGCACCTAAACATGGAAACCAGGACTACAATTTCAGTACCAGCACGCACACACAGAGGAGAAAAACTGCATATTTAAGACGTACAAACTCACAAACTGAGACTGCCTTCAAAACTCGGTTTGGGGAGCACCCTCACAGAAACCATTTAGAGAACAATGAACACAGGACTATTGGACTATTAAACGTGTGACAGCGTTTTCCTTCCATTTAGTCGGAACATGTTTAACCAAACGAATACAAAACGGTATAGACATCTGATCTTATAGCTTCATACGGCAAATTCATCATGACCTCTGTAAGCAAATTGTGTATATAAAGCCACAGTATGACTGTACCTTTGGAAATGAATCCCAATATAATATATATATTTCATTATTTGAGACTTGGCATTCGCCACTATGTAAAAATCACACATTTAGATCGCTCTTCAAACTGAAAACATGAAGGATGTTGCTGCAAGTTCAGTTTTTATCAGGGGTTTATGTTCTGTACTGTTTTTTTCTGTTTTGTTTTACCCAGCAGCCTTCAGATTAGATTTTTAATCTGAACACTACTGTCCAGCTTAAAAAAAGGTATACGGGAAAAAAAGTGCCCCGAAAATATTGCCTCAGCAAACATTTTCATCTCACTTCCCCTCCATAATCTCTTGCTACATTCCTTCCTCAAGCTCTCGTTTGTGTCAAATTGGAGAAACTCTGATTTAGTGCAAAATGCTCCGAAAATCCTTGTTTTTGAAAAGTCCATCGTTTTACAATTCTGAGAGGCATCAAGTGTGCAGGTTGACGAAACGCAAGATTGAAAACACAACAGCACTGATGAGACAAAAGGGCGAAAGCGATTAAAAAAGAGATAATCAGAGCTCAAACTAATTTCAAAACAACAACAACGACAATAAAAAGAATCAAAGGACAACCCCTAGTGATCATTCCAAAACTTTCTTGTCTAACGCTTCTTTGCCATTGGTCCGCGAGTAGGGCTCAAAGGCGGACGAGCTCAGGTAGCGGGCGGAAAGTTCCTGCAAGTTCCCCGCCAGGGATCCGGCCATCCCGAGCGGGGTGGAGGAGATGCGTGAGGCGACCGACCCGAGCAGAGAGGGCATAGGGAAGCTAAACAGCCCGTGGGCGGGCGGAGATCCCTGCAGCCCCGTGACTGTCCCCGAACTGGTCACCGTTGGCAGCGGCGGGCTCCCCCCGGCTGTGCCTGAGCTGGCCGCGCTGCTGCTACTGCTGCTGGAGGAGCCTCCGTTAGCCGTGATGCCCAGGGACGGCCCACGCAGGGCTGAGCCTAGTGACGAGCTCCCACAGTGGGGCAGCAACCCTGGCAGGCCTGGGGGAGTGAGGAGCCGGCCCTGCTCCAGAAGACGCAGGACGCTGCAGGTGGCGGCTGTCTCAGAAACTACAGAGCGCAGCTCTGAATCCTTGCCCTGATCCTTCTTCTGCTTAGTGCGACGATTCTGGAACCACACCTTTACCTGCAGAGGGAACAATATTAGAAATGAGCTTAAAATAGAAAACAAAGCAATGTAATATGTGACCCTGGACCACAAAACCTAATGAGGGTCAATTTTTGGAAATTGAGATTTATACATCATCTGAATAAATAAATACGCTTTCCATTGATGTATGGTTTGTTATGATAGGACAATGTTTGGCTGAGATACAACTATTTGAAAATCTGGAATCTGAGTGTGCAAAAAAATCTAAATGTTAAGAAAATCACCTGTAAAGTTGTCCAAATTAAGTTCTTAGCAATGCATATTACTTATCAAAAATTAGGTTTTCATATTTACGGTAGAAATTTTACAAAATATCTTCATGGGACATGATCTTTACTTAATATCCTAATGATTTTTGGCATAAAAGAAAAATCATTTTGACCCATACAATGTATTTTTGGCTATTTCTACAAATATATTTGTGCTACGTAAGACTGGTTTTGTGGTCCAGGGTCACATGGAAATTATTGTAAACTTGCATAATTTAAAATACAATTAAATAAAAATAAATTAAGATAGGTTTTTTTAGATACCATGAATTATAGCAGTCTATTTATAAAAACCATTAGATTATGTGTGCATAAAATTAATCTAATTAAAATTAATGTATTTTGCATCATAAAAATACTAAAGTAGGTCAGTCTAAATTAAAATGAATTTTCAAAAGTGTAAGCGAAGCTTATTTTTAAGGGTAACTGTAAATATAAACCTCTTTAATGAACAAAAACATGCAGCTATTCTTTTGAAAAACACCACAACACGAGCTCCTTGCAAGGACGGATGGATCAATACTGTTTTGAACCACGTAATTGTGCTGTATCCATTTAATTTAGGATTACAAAGAAACAGGAATGGCAATTTCCAGATAATACGTGTTTAGATCAAGTTCCAGTGGCAGAACAAAATCATAATACATATTTATTTTCTGTGGAGAAAAGGAGGCCCGCTTTATATTTGTTGTACTTCAAATGATCGATAATAGCTTCAGAGGAATAAGAACAATGAAGTATGACTAACATCTCAGAATTGTGTCATGCAGTTTAACTGTCACGTTTATTAAAAAAAAACACACACACACTAAAATAACCAACTTAAATGCATCACAAGTGCATACCTTAACAGTTTCATCAGTGTTGTAATGGAATGCTAAAAATTGAGTTAGCGTATTAAACCTGCTATTGTCTCTTTGCA
Organism: Labeo rohita; assembly: GCF_022985175.1. Classification (NCBI taxonomy): domain Eukaryota; kingdom Metazoa; phylum Chordata; class Actinopteri; order Cypriniformes; family Cyprinidae; genus Labeo; species Labeo rohita. The sequence continues at coordinate 13,313,483 of NC_066885.1, forward strand.
TTTGCATCTGTTTAACCTAACAGTGTTTTGTGAATACGATGAACCGGAGGGTCACGAAAAACATCGAGTTACCAGCAATTCCACCTTATAAAAACATTTTCCCTCTCGTTCTCAATGCATTCTTGACTCTGCCTTTGAGAAATACAAAATGCATTGCTGGTGGACGTTCACAAACATGACGTTCGTTGTTTGATCTTTCCACAGAACATTTTCGTGTTTCAGAACACATTGTTAATTTCATGAAGCCGTCATTAAGGAGCACTTCACCCTCCTCATCAGGCGACCAAGAAGAGACACGGAAAGCTTTAATGTAATCAAGGCATGGATTTGAACTGCACTGCAGCACGGGGCATTAGAGAGGGCATTAGTGAAGCTAACTCTATTGTGCTCCCTGTGTTAGCAGCACCGATCTGCCTCAGGGCTTTAAATGTCTTAATTTCACCCCACAGGAGAGCAGAAGAATTTTAAAGTCGTTAGTGGGGTGATGATGTGATAGAATGTGACATAGTTCAAATGGCCAATAGAATTAGAAACGTTGAGACAGCATTTTCAGCGTGCAGGTGTTCAGGGTGTTTAATTAGGGGAGCCCCGATCAATACATGACTGAAAAATTACGATAAAATTCTTAAAAAAAAGTCTTAAAAAATTTTTTTGTAAGCCATCATGTCTTTTTTCTTTTTTAAATGCAGTACTTGCTCACGCAAGCATGTGGATAATGAACATTCGCTAATGAATAAACAAAAAACACACGGGTTCCAAAATTAGCCTTACTATTGCAGTCAGAGTTTCCCCGTACTGCAGATTATCCAGGGAGACACAGAGAGAGAGAGGGATAAAGCGAGGCCGAGAGTGGCAGAGAGAGAGAGAGTGCACGTACAGTTCAGTCATGTAATCTCAAGCTCGTGACCTCTTGCTGACCCCTGCGCAAAGCATGTGTCGTAAATGCATCGCTGGGCTTATTTTTGCAAAGCGGGCCAAACCATCAAAATGGTGAGGGCATAAAAAGGGAATTATGTAGTGAAAATGTCAGGAAGATGTGATCGGATCAGTGATTTTTTAAGTGGTCTGAAGGAATGCTAAAGGATGATCAAAATGCAGATTAAATAAAGATCAAAATTATATAGCCAGAACAACTCGTTTACCAGGTAGCTCTGTGTCTTTTAATTGTATGGAGGATTGACAATACATTTTAATTATGTTAAATAAAATTACAAATATGCGTCAGACAGCCGTCACTAGGATAAATGTTTCAGAGAGCCACAGTTGCGTGATTAATGTTGTATTGGTTGATTTCAATATTATTTACATGATCTGTATCATTGTTTTGTGTATGTGTGTATCAGTGTTGCGTTTGAGTGTGTACCTGAGTTTCAGACAGGTTAAGTTGTCGGGCAAGTTCGGTTCGCTCTCGTCCCACGACATACTGGCATCGCTGAAACTCCATCTCCAGTCTGTACAGCTGTTCTGCTGTGAACGAGGTCCTAGTACGCTTTGGTCGGTCTAGATCCAAACCCTTGGGGAGAATAATCTCTCGGATCGAACCTTTGGCATCTAAATGTGATAGGAAAAATGTTTTCAGCAAATTGTCATACCTGCTATAAGATTAGCATTTAAAAAAAATAAATGAATATATCAGAAAATAATATAGGTAGTCATGGAAAACATATTAAACATTACACAGTTTTTGAGGCTAAATAAACAACAAAACATGACATTTTTTCTTAAGAAAATCCTTTTTCCTCCACAAGCTGTTAAAAATGTAATGGTTTTGTAGGTATGGCACATAAATGCCAAACAAATGCAGACTAGACTCTTATTATTATTTTAGTATAAAAAAAAGAAGTTTGTTGTTTTTAATACTAACAATCAATAAGGTAGGAAATGGTGTTGACTAAAATAAAAAAAAAAGTTAAATTAAAGCTCAAAGCATTTCAAATTAATATTTAAAAACTTGTGTAAAACACAAATACTGTTGAATTCTCTCAAATCTGCAAAACTATTTTAATTTTGTCTTTTGCGTATTAGTTATAGATATTTCTAATGGGTCTTCTATTTCTGAATGGATAAAATGATTACTAAAATGTTTAATAATCACGTATTTAAAAAAGCAAATGCATAAAAACGGAGATGAATATGTGATTTTAAAACGAAATAAATAAATATTTTAAAAATACACCTAACGTGTTAGCTGGTGAGTTAAGATTTGAAAATCAAATTAATTATTTTTGTTTTTATTTGTGTCTTTGTTGCATAACCGTGCTCCAGCATTCTTAGCAAAAATGTAAGCAATAAATACATTGTTTAAAAATTTAGTTATGCTTTGTGACAACTTTAAAATAATTTAACAAACACACACACACTCGCACACACTGGTCTCCATAATTATTCAAATCCAGATACTGAATAATTGTATTGGCTGCTGAATTGTGATTGAAGAAATTACACAATAATTTCATCAGGTTAATTTCCTCATATTTCAGCAGGCCTCCGAGACTGACCTAGATTTAGCTTCACAACCTAAATAAATTAATGGAGCTGATTGCTCTCCAGAATTTCACAATCAGCTGACACAAGCAGGAGGGGCTTCACAACTATGTTAGTAATTTAACACAAATACAGACAAACACCTTTTAGCCAAATTATCGCAAAAACATTACAATAGCTTCACTGAAAAATTGAATTTAAAAAATGAATCATTTCCGTGTAAGCTCCACATTCTCACCTACTGCTTAAAGAAAAAAAAAGATGCATCTCCATTCAAATACTTTAGTAAAAGGACAGATTTTTTTTGGTGATGATGATCAAAAAGCGTCAAAGCTTATATAAAAAACAGGGATTATAAAACATCTAATAATCATAACCAACATAATCAGCTATGTAAATAAAAAATAACATTTTTAAATGTTACGTATGAAAAGTACTAAATTTCTTAAATCTGTAACAGTACTGTAAACAAATAAAAGTTTGACAATCTAAATAGTACAGTGCTAAAATATTTTCCCGATTTGATAATTATAATTTAATAATTATTCTATTTGTTTTAGTGTTTATGTCCATAAGAGTGATACATGTTTGAAATGATTCTAAATAGAATTTGCAAATATTTGCAGTGGATAACTTAGATCATAAAGCTATGAGACACAGCATGAGAGCTGATAAAATAACAATCAGATTTGTTTTCTTCAATACAGAACAAATTTTGTCCTGTAAAACAATTTGCATCATGTACACTTGTGCACGCTCAAATCTATACACACTCACGCACAGAAGAAAAAAACAAAACCAGCGACTCAGACGAACTATCAAAACAAACAAAAAAAATTTAAAGTTCCCGTTAAGTTGATTTCCTGTTTTTTTGGGGAGCACAAAATGTCCAGAAACCTCACGGGAGTGTTTTTAAACTTACCCCGAACTAGAATCCTCCGGCAGTAATCAGGGTCTCCTGAGCTCGTCCGGCTCTTTTCGCAGTTTTCCACCGGTCCGGATGGAGAGAAGGACTCCTGCTGGTCCTTCAGGAACGTTTTAGAAATGTTCCCCTGGGAATCCTTTCCCTCTTTCCCCTCTTTTAGTCCATTCTTCAGCAACATTCCGGACTCCGAGTCTTGGCTGTAGCGGACTTCCATAGTCTCTTATCCTCTCCGAAGATTTCTCCTTCTTTTTCTCCTTGTTGGGAAGAAATAACTATTCGGGTACGGACACACACACTGCTTATTCTGGGTAATATAGGTTTGGTCTTTCTGTAAAACAGCAGCTTGGAGTCGAAGTCAGATAGCTAATGTGCCACCAGCACTTGCCCGGTCCACTGATCTGCCCTATTATCTCTGTGCAGACTCACTTGCCCAATGATCATAGACTTCTCACCCAAATTCAACAGCAATTTAACAGCTCCTCTCCTTGTAACATTCACATCAGGCTGATCTCCGGGTAATCAGAGCTGTGGACGGACGCATGCTCGCCGCTTCAATTGATTACGGTAATTTCGCTGCCTCCACATTTGCGTAACCTCATGAATACTCTAAACTGTTTGGGAAATACACATTGTCCTGATAGAGGGGTCCACTCACTCCGACCCCCCTCTCCGCCCTCGTTCGCACAGGATCAAGGGAGATGATTTGCCTCGAATCGCCACCACGCGCAATCACGGAGCCAAAGGAGCGCCGGAAAAGTTCCACTTCATTCCTCGGTGCCCCGGCACTGGCCGTTCCTCTGCTCTCGGGCTGCTTGCGTTCGGTCGGGCTAACTTTACGAGCAGCCTGGCGAGTCTCCCCCCGGATAGCGGCCCGATACCGCACGCTGCACCCTCGGAGCTAATACAAGCAAAGAGCGAAAAGAGAGAGAGGGAAAGATCGGTAGAGAGCAAAGAGAGAGAGAGAAAAAGAATGAGGGAGGCGGAGAGACCTGGAATACGAAAAAAATGGAATCCACTTCCCTCGGAATCTGTAGTGGTAATGAACACGGATTGACAAAAGAAAGAGATGAACACAAGGGAACTCTGTCAAGCGGGGGACAGTGTGCGACAACCACCCCGAGTTGCCCAGCAGAGCCAAAGCGAATGGCGCGATCACTCAGCCCCCTTACCCTACAAGAAACCTGTTAAGGCGCCGCTAAAAAACTCAACCTGCCTGAGATCCCAACGCTAACACCCAAAGCGACCCCCCTCCTCCTCCTCCCCTCTCCCACTCCTTCCACACCACTACACACCCACCCACTCAGTCTCGCCTATTTTCATTGTCAACGCAACAATATCTGGGGGAACAGCAGTGGTCTGTAATCCAATAAGACCATTGATTAGGCTACAATGATTCAATTCAAGCCAATGGTTGCGAGCAGGGAACAGGCTCGGACCCTTCTTGTCACCTTGCAGGGCCAGAGGCCCTCTTCATGCTGAACTCCCCCCCCTCCCGAAGCCATTCAGTCCTTTATGGGAAACGGAGAGCAAAAGGAGTGAAAGATGGCAATTATCTAATTGGACTATTAACAAACAATTCTGTGAGTGTGTCTGGTAGGGAGCAGAAGAGGATGGGGAGGGGGGGTGCTGGACTAACTTCATTTAGCGAGTGTGTGGGGCAGCCTGTTGGAGAGAGGGAAAGGTTGTTTAAAGAAAAGATGAGAGGGAGGGATTGTTTAAAGAAAAGGTAAGAGGAGGCTACGAAAGGGGGCCGCGGGGGCAACGGGGCGATTCTGCGCCGAGCTTGGGAAAAAGAGTTCGGCGGGACGCGCACCAGCTGTGGTCTGAGACGCTCCAGGTCAACAAAAGATGAAGATGTCCTGCACGGAGACTGTGGGACACTACAGAGGCATCTTCAAATATCTGTTGCTTTTCAAGACTGTTAGTCCTGTAGAATACCTGTTGAAAGGAACAACATATGTTAGGTTTGGGATGAGGGTTTCCTACCTCGTCTTAAGACACTAATATGCTCTCTTAAGATACTATCATCTCTTAAGGCACTAAAATGTGCACAAATATCAACCCTTAAGACGCTAATATAAATGCTGAAGTTATAAATGTTAACCCTTAAGGAACTAATACGTAACCTTAACTTACTAACATCATTACTAACTTACTACATCATTACTAACTTATGCTCTCTTAAGGTACTACTATCAACTCTTAAGTTAGTAATACATGTATTTACTCCTTAATTATGAATATTGACGCTTAAGACACAAATATGAATTCTTTAGCTCTGAAAACCAACCCAACTATCCTAGTAAAAAGCAATAAATTTAAAATGCATTGATTTTATACTAAGTATAGTTCAAGTCTATTAAAATATTTACTGATATATCGCTCAAAACTTACTGATATTACAAAAAAAAATTGTAATTAAACTTTATCAGTAGTATAAATGTAAAATATATGATATTTAGGCAAATTAAGAAAAATGTACACATCTTCATTCTGTTCAAAAGTTTTCACCCCCTGCTCTTAATGTTTCCTTCTGAAGCATCAGTGAGCTTTAAAATGTATTCAAAATGACAGTTTTTTTTTTTTTTTTTTTTTTTTTTCACAATGCACATTTCTTAATATTAAGTCTAAAATGTGTTTTAATGTCAGTATTGATGAGGATTGTATGATCTTTGAATAACATTGGTCTTTAAATGCAAAATATTTCAAGTGCACCATAAGTATATAATAGTTCCACAAATTTACTTGGAACTGCATTAAGTACAACATAATTTTTTCCTGATTTAGACTTTAAATATACCAGTTTAGTAGACTAAAAGTGCAACTGCAGGTATTTGTATTAAGTACATAATATGTAAATATATTTGCAGTATACTTAGCATGAAATAAATGTATTTTACATACATTTTTGTATATTTATTTTTCACTAGGGTAGGTACTAGATATGTACCCTTAAGTAACAAATAAAGTATCAACCCTTAAGATGCTACTATGAATGCTAAAATTATAAATGTCAACCCTTAACGAACTAGTATGTAACCTTAACTTACTAATATCACCCTATAAGGTACTAATATGTTCTCCTAAGTTACTAATATCAACTCTTAAGGCAATAATACATGCATTTACTCTTAAATTATGAATAGTGACCCTTAAGATACAAATATTAGTTCTGAAAACACACTGTAGGTAAGGTACTAGGTACTAGATATGTATCCTTAATTTATAAATATCAACCATTAAGATCATAATACATACCTTTAAGGTACTGAAGTATACTCTTAAGTTAATAATATCAACCCTTAAGGTACTAATATGTTCTCTTAAGTTACTAACATCAGCTCTTAAGGTAGTAATACAAGTATTTACCCTTAAATGATGAATACTGACCCTTAAGATACAAATATGAACTCTTTAGTTCTTAAAATAAACCATTAAGGTACAAGGCACTAGATATATACCCTTAATTTGTAAAAATCAACCATTGAGATTGTGATACATACCTTCAAGTTACCAATTTCAATCCTTAACATACTAATCTAAACCCTTAAGTTTCTAATATCAACCATTAAGGTGCTAAAATATACCCTAAAGTTAATACTCTAGGGGGATAGAAAAGGCACAAAGTGTAACTTTGAGGGTATTGCCTCACTGACAAGCTAAAGGTACATATTTTCAACACATTTTTTTGATAGTACAGGCGTTTCAACTAGCTTAACCAGTATGAATCAGTTGGTCAATCAGTTTCCAACATGGCTGATTGATATGAATAAAATACCTGTGCTGGTTCAATAACTAGACAGTCAACAACAAACCAGCCAGCTTAGACTATTCTCATTTAAGCTGGTTGGTTAACCAGGTTAACTACCAATCCAGGTAATACAAATGTAGGAAAAGGTTTTAACCACATTTTCTTTTTGGGGATTTTTGAGAGAATGGGACTGGACTTGAACCATAGTCCTCTGAAACTGATGTGTCAGGAAATATTCGATTTTCCCTAAAGTCATGCAAATTATTCATCAACATTTTGATACTTACAAGTATTGCAAATATTTGAGTATAATTACAAATTCCACTGTATTTTCATTATAATCATGTGAGTGGTATGAGAGACTCATTATCTGAAATCAAACTGCATTGACTGTGTCTAAAGCCTCAGTAGACGCAACAATTTAGTGTTGTGTGTTGAAAATTAATGTCCTGACCTTCAGTTTAGTCACTTCTGTCGTTAACAAAAGCAGTCATGACATTGTGAAATGCTAATATTTTCGATATGGCATTTTTTTGGGTTTTCATCAAATTTTTTAAACATGTCTGTGTGAAGGTTGTTCAGATATCCCCTAATGAAGTAGCTGTGAAGATCCCAGAACAATATGAGTGCTGTTTCCTCTTCCTCTCTGTTTGTCTCTTTTGTGTCACTGCTGGTAAAGCCCCCCATCAGATGGTAAGTAAAGCCCACAGTGTCAGAATGGCAAAACTCACCCAACCTCATTTATTTAGAAACAACAAAACACTTCAGCGTGAAAAGAGAAGAGGGACAAAGCCGAGATGGGCGGAAACACACATAGATAGAGACAAAAAGACAGATGGTGAGACATATCAATAGATAAATAAGAAACAAGACATGACATGACAATACCTGAAGATGGGGAAGGCACATTTTGTTCAGCTCCTTTGAGTCTGGGCGATGCAGCATATGAATTACGCAGCTATCGCAACTTTAAGATTTTACAAACCTCCTGTGGATTTTGGAAAAACAAAACATAAGCATAAGAATGACGGTAAAGGCCAGGAATATTAATCACTACTTTTATTTTAAATATTGAATACCTGCTTCATTAAAAATCAATGTGGATGGTATGAATGTCTGAAACTATTAAGACTCCCATAATTCAATATTCATTCATTTTCAGGATTATTTAGTGTCATATTTAGGACAAAAACAGTAGATAACAGTATATAAATAAATAAATATACCTGTACCCATATGCACCATTATCAAAATTCTGGCTTATACCGATGAGCCAATAACATTTAGAATGTTGTTTAAGTTTTCATTTTGTTTTTAGTTTCAGTTTATTATAGTTACAGCCAATAACTAATAAATGGCTGATATTAAAATAAATTCTACACTATTTTATTAAAATAGATATATACTGTAAAATAAATAAATAAATAAAAAATTATTATAAAAAAACCACATTATAAAGCTCACTGATGCTTCAGAAGGAAACACGATGCATTAAGAGCCAGGGGGTGAAAACTTTTGAACAGAACGAAGATGATTTTTCTTATTTTTCCTACATATCACATTTTTTACATTTCGTACTGCCCTTCAGAAATTACAAAAGACACTTACATGTTTCCCAGAAGACAAAATAAATTTACCCTGATCTAATTCAAAAAGTTTTCTCGCCCCCGGCTCTTAATGCATCCTGTTTCCTTCTGAAGCATCAGTGAGCATTTGAACCTTCTGTAATAGTTGCATATGAGTCCTTCAGTTGTCCTCAGTGTGAAAAGATGGATCTCAAAATCATACAGTCATTGTTGGAAAGGGTTCAAATAAACAGAAATGCTAAAAAACCAAAGAATTTGTGGGATATGAAAGATTTTTTTGAAGAACAGCAGGCAGTTTAACTGTTCAGGACAAACATGGAACAACCATCACTTAAAGAAAAATAAAAACATCATTCAGGTAACAACACAGTAGTAAGAATCAAGTGTATGTAAACTTTTGAATAGGGTCATTTTTATAAATTCAACTATTATTTTTTCTTCTGGACTATATAAATGTATTTTATGTGAAATATCTTATTCGGGTCAGTACTACATAAAAAAATAACATGCATTTTGTATGATCCTTCTTATTTTGGTAAAATAATTAAAATTGAGCAGATTCTGCAAGGTCTATGTAAACTTATAACTTCAACTGTACTATATATAAAAAAGGCATTTAATAGTGTTATTAAATTATTAGTGTTTTTAAACATTCACGTCAAGCAAAATTAGAATGCACAACTAAATATCAATACTGATCAATAAAAACAAAAACTGTTGATTGGTTTGTAAAACTAAATCACAAAACAGACTGGTCAGTGTCTAATATAAAAATATAGGCACTCAAGTCTACTCGTTCCTAATACAGTAAACGTATTCCCTTGTTTCAACAAAAAAACCGTTGAATTATCTTACTGTAATAGGGTAAAATATACATCACACACAGATCCCACTCGCCACCCCCAACTAACACCAATGCATTCTTACTCCGCTAATACACCCATTACCAGACAAAGTGTGTTTTGGCTGCAAAAGAGGCCGAGGGGGAGAGACTTGAGTCCTATCTTGCTCTTAATAGCTCATTAGTAGAGCTAAGCAGGCTCTCTTCTGTATCGCTAGCACCTTTATTCTGCTAATGTTCCTCGTACCTCTTTCTGCCATCTACGACGTGTCAAATGCACATGGAGTACAAGTAGAGCCAAAACCTAGGAATGGTTTCAAAACATAACATGCAGAGAGGGGCTGCTCTGAAATGATATTCTGAAAGGTTCATACTCACACACAAAAGGTGGATTGTTGCTTGCGTTGGGAGGGGGGTGGGATGAAACAAGCAGCTGCCTCTGTCTAGTAAAAGTAAGAAAGTTCAGGAGTTTGAACCTTCACGTGACACGTAAATGCAAACATGGCCTGTACTTAAACTCAATACGAAGAGGCACAACGTAATGTCTAATGAATTCACAACGTAATAATGCTTACAGATCATGGTGATTATTAAAATAGAGCATTACTGTATGATTTAGGGGCTTTTTTGTGCAAAAGGCAGAACGTAAAGAGGCAAACAGTGTTAAAAGAGAATTAAAATGAATGAAATCAATAGGTTAAGTGCGTTTTTGTGTTTTTAAGAGACTATATAAACTATAGTGCATTTAAATCAGTAATGTAGCATTTTTATATTTCTAAGATCTATCTATGTAGATAGTAACAAAAAATTAGTAGAAATATGGAAAAGTTAATGATAATTTTCCGCCAGGACATTATTTGTTAACATATATTTCATTTAATATGCAATTCAAAATATGAGTAAAACCCTGTGACAAATCAATACAGAAAATTTCTTTATATTTTCTTATGATGTATATCCACAATTTAAGTGGAAATTTTTTAATTATATTTATATAAATTATATTATACAGAATAATATTTTCCTCACCTCAGCAGGATACAATATATGTTGCAAAAAATAGCATGTAATCAAATATGCTATACCTGATTGTGTATGTGCATTATAAAGTGTGTATTTGTAGACAATGAACTAAAAATTATTTGAAGTCTGGTGCTTTCAGGCAGGTCATATATTCATTGTTTTCCATGCAATGGCTCAAAATCGCAGGAGGTTAGTATATTCGCCAGGATTAGACACAGACCTGGCTGTTTTCAAACGGAAGTGATTTTAGATAATTGTTCTGTAGGGCACGTCGTCAATGTTTTCTCTCTTTCTCTTCCATCCTGTTACCTAAAGCCTCTCATTCAGATTTAACAAATCAATACCATCTCTCAGCCTCTGCTGTTCAAAACAGTACTAGGAACCATCTTCAAATCATAATAGACCATATAATACCAGCAGAAAAATATACAGCTTCATTAAAGTGTGTCAGCCTGACCTGGAGTCTGTCTGTGTGTGTGTGTGTGTGTGTTCAAGCACACAGACTGCGGTTTCTCATCAGAGCACATTTTGTGAGGGTCTAATGTGGGGTTTCAGAGCCATTACAGGTGGAGCAGGAGGGGTGTTTGTAGCCATGGCGCTCATCTTTGAGACGAAATCCCAGACAATCACTCCAATTCCAATTAAATGAGCTGGGCTGCGAAGAGATGAGGAATTTGTGTTTTTAGTTTTCCTTTATGTGCAACAAAAGCTACAACAAAGGTAAATATGGTCTGGTAAAATTAAAAAGTACAGTCATTTAAAGTTTTTAAAGAATTCAAAAGGCACACAAAAGCTTTGCCATTTAAGGACAGAAAAATATTTGAAAGAAAACATTAATCATCTAAACAAAGAAATCGTAAACATTTTCATGAACGTTCAATCATTTTCTTTTCTCTTTACACAAAGAAAGATATTTGCACTGATAAATGCATGTTATTTTAAATAAAATAATACATTTAAATGACGAATTATTCCTGACGAATAAAGAAATATTATGGGACAATCCACAGTTATAAAATGTCATTTAGGCTTTTTAAGATGAATATCACCCTCCCCCTCCGCTGTCCCACTTTAGCTTGGTTTCAGGATTTCATCCACAAAGCTCTACTTATAGGAACATCCTAAAGAGCTCAATCTGTTACAGCACCTCTATGAGTTTGAGGGTAAATTAATGCGACATGCTGTGGTATATAATGCACAGACGATTTGCAGGTGTGGGTGGCATTTTGGGAGGAGGGGGATCTGTATGTGAATGAATGGGACTGTGCTAGAGTCCGGTCTGGTTAGGACACCTTCACTGCACATACACTGAAATGAAGGTGTCCCCTAATATTTATTTAAGCGAAGAACGTGTAGAAAAGCTGAGAATACACACCGTCAGTAGCAGACACGTTTCAGCAGCTGGTTAATTGAGCCACTTGATACGTTTGAGAAGTATATATAATCAAACGTAGCCAGGGAAGAGAAAATGTAGGTTTAAACAAGTTTACAAACATGTGCAGAATGGAAACAGACCGTGCTCACACTTGCCCCAGTGTTTCCAAAGTGTTTATGGCGACGCTTCGTCTTCACTCTCCTACAGTTTAGCGAATGACGCCATCTTCTGGTATCACAACGTCATCGCATGACGAGGCTAGTTGTAACTTTTATGTACTTTCATATAGCGTTAATTTTTGTCTAGGTTTCTTGAAATAATAAAGCATTAATTAAAAAAAAAAAAAAAAAAAAAAGATGTTTCTTGAGTAGCAAAGTATATTAGAATGATTTCTAAAGGATCATGTGACACTGAAGACTGGAGTAATGATGATGAAAATTCAGCTTTGATCACAGATGCTTTTTAAATTACATTTTTCAAAATATATTAAAATAGAACATTTTAATTGTTCATTTTCCCAATATTGCTGTTTTTACAGGTTTTTTTTTGTTTAAATAAGTGCAGGCTTGGTTAGCATGGTTAAAGACACATACAAAATCATACTGACCTCAAACTTTTGAACAATATAGTGTACATGAAATATTTATTTTAATTAGGCTAGCTCGTGTAAGTAAATTTATTTAAACTGGTTGTTAAAAGTTCAAATTGGTTGTTATAATTCTTGTCTGTAAGAAACAATTTGTGCTAAAGTTTGACCTTCAGGGGTACAACAGTCTGGCAGCTTTTTACACACACACACACAAAGACCACAGTTTTGCTACAGCAACCACAGTATTTGTAGTAAAACTGCAGTAACAACAAATTTACCATGGTTAACACTCTCTCTGTTGGCTTGCTTCCTTTTACCATGGTTAACACTCTCTCTGTTGGCTTGCTTCCTTTTACCATGGTTAACACTACAGAAACATTATTTCAACTATAATATTTGTAGCAAAAACCATGGTAATAATAATTAATAATACTAATACTAATAATACTACTACTAATTATTATTATTATACATTTTAGTACTTATGTAACACCATGGTTGTTTTTCATCAGGTTTCCTCCAAGGTACACCTTTGTACCTTATCTACCCTTAATGCGTGTGTACTTGTATGGTACTAGTATGCTCCCTGGCTTTTAGGGGTAAAGAAAGGTGCACCTTTGAGGTTACTGCCCAGTAAAGAGCTAAAATACAAAACTGTAGTACATTTTATTTCTGACAGTGTTATAAAAAAATGCTTATGAAATGTTTAAAACACATGACTTTCAAATATAATGTTAAGTAAGTATAATTACTGATTTTATTATTTTAATAATTTGAAAGATCACTTTAGTTTAGAGGTGTCGGTATCGGTATCGATATCGACGATACTTGGCTTGAAAATATCGGTATCGGATCGAAAATAAAATACGAGGTATCGCCCATCCCTAACAATAATGGGGCCTGGCGTTAAACGGACATTTTAAAGCTACATTTAAACACTAAAACCGTTATAAATGAAACAGCTTAAACGGGAAAGGTAACATAAATATTGGGATTAATGTGTACAGTTTTGGCTTTACTTGTGAGGGTCAAATTTCCTCAGTAATATAATGAAATATGATGATATCCAAAGTGTGTTCACTGTTTAACTGGTGTGTTCTCACTAGTTAAATGTTCATGAATCACCAATTCATGCTTATATTTACATACGATGATGTGAACTGGGTTCTGTGAAGGTTGGAACATATAAAATACCATTAAACTGATAAAAACAATGGAGGTATGACATCACTAATGTCGTCAAACAAGTGGAAGTTGTGTTGTGATTGTGTGGCTACAGATCAGAAAAGTCAAGTGCCATGAGGCATTTACTGAGAAACAAGTCCTCAACATCTTGGTGGGTGATAATGAATAGTTTAAAATCTGTTTAAATGTATAGTTATTACACTGTTTAATAAATGTATGTACATCAACAACAAAATGACAGAATTATATAGGCCTGTATCTAGAGTATCTGATGTACACTACTAGTCAAAAGTTTTTGAACAGTAAGAGTCTCTTCTGCTCACCAAGCCTGCATTTATTTGATTCAAAATAGAGCAAAAGCAGTAATATTGTGAAATATTTTTACTATTTAAAATAGCTGACTTCTATATGAATATATTTTAAAATGTAATTTATTCCTGTGATCAAAGCTACATTTTCAGCATCATTACTCCACTGTTCAATAAACATTTATTATTATTATATATCCATGTTTAAACAGCTGAGTACTTTTTTCTTTAGGATTCTTTGATAAATAGAAAGATCCAAAAGCTTTCAGCATTTCAGATAAATGCTGAAAGCTTTTGTAACATTATACACTATACCATTCAAAAGCTTGAATGCTTAAATGCTTGACTTTTAATGTGAACAAATTCCACAGTGTTAGAGGAGACTTTGACTATGCTTGTTGTTTTTGAAGACATCTTAGTGGTGATATTAAGTATTTGAGAAGGGCAAGTATATGGTCATATGTTTAAAATGCAGGTGGAGACCAACTGTACTATTAGACCGTGTTCTAAAAGAAAGACAGGAATTAATGATTGCACAACTGGCAGAGTCAGTAAATGGCTGACTGAAACAGCATTTCTTTTGTAATGTACAATGAATGATATCATGGTGTACCACCCACTGGCAACGTACTTGTTTTTGGACACCTTGGGCAGTACCGGCTCACGGACAGAAAACTGTGACAATACGTGTTGACACTGTTATGTAATTTATAGGTAAATAATAGTTGTTTTATAGTATAGCAAAAAGAAAGAAACACTATTGTTCTTCCCATCAAATGCTAAAAAAGAACAAAATAATAGGTCTTCATTCATCATTCTCGTTTTATCCTCTGCGTGTTACAGAAACACATACATAGAAATGGGATGTGAATTTTAACAAGTCAGAAACTGTTTTTTGCTGAATAGGCTGACACCCATGACTCTCTCTGGCATACAGACTTAAAGAAGAAGCACTCAGATCTAGACAGACTGAAGATATTCTTCTGAAGCAACCTTGGAGTCATCGACCTGGGTGAGTATCCACTTAAAATCCATTGAAAAATAAGTCAGCAAGTGAATGTACCAGACTGAAATAACGCAACCTAATATAAGCAGAACTTCAGACATCATTCGGAAATTAAAGAGTAGAGGTGACAAAACTTTGCAATATGAACACTTACATAAGTTTAGAAATGACACTGGGTGAATCACTGTGAGAGAGATGACAGCTTTACAATGTTTTTGTAGAAACAAATGAAAAACACTGTGGAAATTTATGTTGAAGTCACATTCAGAATGAATGCATGCTCTAGATGCATGCATAGATTCAGTTCATTCTTATTCTGTCTTGTTCTGGCATGTCTGAATCAATATTTACGTGTTGTTATGAAAACCTGGTATTGCCATGTGGATGACTTGTGACTTTCTAAGAAGACCAATATGTAACTTTGCCTCTTCTTGAAATGTATTTAAAATAAGCAGGAAAACAAGCTTTTCAAGCTGCGCATACACCACCTTCGGCATTCACATGTCTTGTCATTTGAGTTTCACAGGCAGCTGGATCTAGATCTCTGCACAAACATTCAACAATGCTCAAGGTTAGCTAGTATTTACTAGTATTTCTTTAAATGAGTGTAATTACATTTTTTGTAAAGAGACACTAATTGTAACAAACCGTATAGTTCTATAGCTGTAATGTTTGACTTTGTTTTAACCGTCTCTGTCAGTAAACAGTGTATATCTTGTGATCATAGATCATGTGTGGTACTTACACTTTTGAAATCAAATGATTACAAAATCATTATTTCTTAACCACCTTATTTTCTGTTTCTGTTTGTTTGCTTTCAACAGAAAGAAGTCAAGCCATACTGGAATTTGTCAGTCAAAGTTTTATACGCGAAGCTTCATCAGAACTATGACTACTGTGAGACAATTTATCCTCTTAACAGCAGCCAAATATATTAATTTAGACATTTTAATTTTCTTCTTAGCAGAAGTATAAAGCTTAAAGCAGACATGTGTAAACCTGTTTGCAGGTTTAAAATATTTGGGTTGTTGTTTGATCTTGCTCTGCTAGTTATATATGCTTGTAATGCACCATGTAATGTTTTCTAATCTCCAAGTCTATGTCAGTATAGATATAAGTATAATCCTTTGCCTACCTTTCAGATTTTTAAAGGTATTTCAAGGCACTACAGTTTTATTACGCAATAGTAACCTCTCTTTATGAGTATACAGTTGAAGTCAAAAGTTTACATACACCTTGCAGAATCTGTAAAATGTTAATTATTTTAACAAAATAAGAAGGATCATACAAAATGCATGTTATTTTTATTTTAGTACTGACCTGAATAACATATTTCACATAATACATTTACATATAATCTACAAGAGAAAATCATAGTTGAAAAATAAAATAGTAGTAGTATGAAAAAAAAGTTCATAGTATGAAAAATAACCCTGTTCAAAAGTTTACATACACTTGATTCTTAATACTGTGTTTTTACCGGCATAATCCACAGCTGTTTTAGTTGTTTATGAGTACCTGGTTTGTCCTACTGCCTGCTGTTCTTCAGAAAAAATCCTTCAGGTCCCACAAATTATTTTGTTTTTCAGCATTTTTGTATATTTGAACCCTTTTCAAGAATGACTGTATGATTTTGAGATACATCTTTTCACAATGAGGCCAACTGAGTGACTCAGTTATGCAGTTATTACAAAACGTTCAAACGCCCACTGATGCTCCAGAAGGAAAAATAATGATTTTTTTAATTTGAAGATCAGGGTAAATTCAACTCATTTTGTCTTCTGGGGAACATGTAAGTATCTTCTGTAGCTTCTGAAGGGCAGTACTAAATGAAAAAATATGATTTTTAGGCAAAATAATAAAAATGTACACATCCTCACTCTGTTCAAAAGTTTACACCCCTGGCTCTTAATGCATTGTTTTTCTTTCTAGAGCATCTGTGAGTGTTTGAATCTTCTGTAATAGTTGCATATGAGTCCCTCAGTTGTCCTCAGTGTGAAAAGATGGATCTCAAAATCATAAACTCATTGTTGGAAAGGGTTCAAATACACAAAAGAATCCAAAGAATCTGTGGGACCTGAAGGACTTTTCTGAAGAACAGCTGGCAGTTTAACTGTTCAGGACAAACAAGGGACTCATGAACAACTATCACTAAAACACACACACACACACACACACAAGTCTGGTTTATTATCTTTGTGGGGACTCTCCATAGGTGCAATGGTTTTTATACTCTCCACACTGTATTTTCTATCCCCTTACCCTAACCCTACCCCTAAACCTAACCCTTACAGAAAACTTTCTGCATTTTTACTTTCTCAAAAAATCTCATTCTGTATGATTTATAAGCTTTTGTACCCATGGGGACCGCAGGCTGGTCGCCACAATGTCAAAAATTTCAGGTTTTACTATCCTTGTGGGGACATTTGGTCCCCACAATGTAGCAAAAACACACGTGTGTGTGTAAACTTTTGAACCAGGTAATTTGTATAAATTCAACTATTGTTTTCTCTTGTGGATTATATGTAAAAGTCTTTTATGTGAAATATCGTAGTCAGGTCAGTACTAAATAAAAAATAACATGCATTTTGTATTATCGTATCATCATTTTGCAGATTCTGCAAGGTGTATGTAAACTTTTGACTTCAACTGTACATGCATGCAAATAGATCAGTGTTTAATTCTCTGAGCCAACTCACTAACTTTTCCAACCCATCTCAATTTCTCTGTAGGGTCTGCATCTGACTGCTATGTCATCCTGAACTTACCCACGGCATCCGTCCGTACAAATCGCACCAAGACTATCTCAAATAACAATAACCCTGTATGGAATGAAACGTTTACCTTCAGGGCGCACAGCAACATCAAGGTAAACCACTGAATTACTTCTTTGATTGTCTGATTAGAATATTTTCTTAGGCTAACCTATTTTTTTTTTTAACCTATCTATCTGCACCTGACTAATTATAATATGTCAAGTTACATCATTAGTGTAACCAGGAGTGATTGACGAGAGGCGAGCGGATCCATATGCGAGCTTTATTAAACGAACAAACAGGTACAAGGTGAGCAGGCAGGGTCGAGACAGGAGCAGACAGGAATGTAACAGGCATTCGAAGAGAATGATCCGATAAACAAGAGCGATAAATCACAAGGCAGGCGCCTAGACAGACGTAAACGAGAAAACCATGCGGGAGATCAAAAAACCAGGAACTTGGAACAGGAACTAGGAACACACTAGGAAAACAACAATACAATAACAACAATCCATGAAGTGCAACTGGGGAGGACCAGGGTCTTTATAGAACGCCTGATTGGTCACGGGGGCTGACGCAATCAGAGCGGTGGAGGATGGGAGATGCAGTCCGAAATGCAAAGTAACAGTCAGAGTGTGTAGGTGAAGCGAGAGTGACATCTGGTGGTGAGTGGACAACAGGACACCGACCAGATTCGTGACATAGCCCCCCCCCAAGGAGCGGCTTCCAGACGCTCGAAGGAAACAACAGTCCAGGGGAGCGGTGGGGTGGGAGCGAGACAGGGCGAGGGCTGGAGGACCAGGTCCATGTGGGAAGCCCAGAGATTGAGGCAGGACCGACAGAGCAGGCACCCTCCAGGGTGGGGCCGGAGGCGGAGCAAGAGCCCTCCAGGGCGGAGGTGGAGCAGGAGCCTTCCAGGGCGGAGCAGGAGGTGCAGGAGCCCTCCAGGGCGGAGCCGGAGGCGGAGCAGGAGGCACAGGAGCCCTCCAGGGCGGAGCCGGAGGCAGAGCAGGAGGCGCAGGAGCCCTCCAGGGCGGAGCCAGAGGCGGAGCAGGCAACGCCAGAGCCCTCCAGGGCGGAACCGGAGGCGGGACAGGAGGCGGAGCAGCCCTCCAGGGCGAAACAGGAATCTGCGTCACGGTCTGGGACCTGGGGAAAGCAGGGACAGAGGAGGCAGACAGAGTAGGGGGAGAAGGCGCAGCAGCCCTCCGGGGCGGAACAGGAGGCGCAGCAGCCCTCCGGGGCGGAACAGGAGGCTGCGTCATGGACTGGGACCTGGGGAGAACAGTGACAGAGAATGCAGACAGGAAAAAGGGAGAAGCAGAAAGTTTAGCGGTTAACGCCCCCTCCATAAGAGGTTCTAGGGCAGGCGCCGACACCTCTGGAGGCATTGGCGCAGCTTCTCCGATGGGGAAGGCCTCTGGAGCAGACTTGAGACCAGACGGGACCTCAGGGGTTGATTTGTGAACAGACGTGACCTCAGGGGCACAGTGTGCAGCCCGCATACTGAGAATGGTGATCGCCATCACACTGGCAGACATAATGTGACTTGACTCTGGGCAGTCAGACAAGACGTTACTTGACTCTGGGCAGTCAGACGAGACGTGGTGAGGTTCTGGACCAATAGACGAGACGTGACGGGGCTCTGGGCGGTCAGGCGGGATGTGGCTAGACTCTGGGCCGACAGGCGGGACGTGGCTGGACTCTGGGCCGTCAGCAATAACTTGACCTGGCTCGTGAAGATCAGTTGCAGCTTGACCTGGTTCGTGGAGATCGGCTGTGACTTGATCTGATTCGTGAAGATCAGTAGTGACCTGATTTGACTCATCGAGCTCAACGGTGACTTGACTTGGCTCATGGAGATCAGCAGTGACTTGATCTGACACGTGAAGACCAGCAGTGACTTGAACTGGCTTGTGAAGATCAATGACTTTACTTGACTCAGGAACCACGGCTGTGACATTGCTTGACTCAGGAACGACCGACTCAGGAAGGGCGGCCATGATGGGTGCAGACTCAGGAGCAGAAGACATGACGTAAACAGACCTGACGGAGATGTCCTGAGCGGGCTGTGGCTTGACAGACGTGGCGTTAGCGGGCGCTGGCTTGACAGACGTGACGTTAGCGGGCGCTGGCTTGACGTTGCTGGACTTGGGAGCTTGACTGGACTTGGAAGTTACAGCTGTAGCCTGACTTGACTCTGGAGCAGCGGCTGAAGCTTGACTTGGCTCTGGAATAACAGCAGCAGCTTGACTTGGCTCATGAGGAACTGCTATAACCTGGCTTGGCTCATGGAGATCCGCTGTACCGGGACTTGACTCGTGAACAACATGGCTTGGCTCAGGAACAACAGCTGTTACATGGCTTGACTCAGGAACAACAGCTGTAGCGTGACTTGACTCGTGGGGAACAACTGTGACTTGGCTTGACTCGTGGGGATCAGCTGTGACCTGGCTTGACTCGTGGGGAACGGCAGCTGTGTCTTGACTTGACTCAGGGGTAGCCGCCGCGACATGAAGGAGCGCCACTTTAGCTGCCCATACTGTCATTAGGGGTGTGTCCAGCACGTGGGCCATCATGACCACAGGTGGTGTCCGGGTGCTGACCACAGGTTCTGGAATGGCAGCCACATGGTGGAGTGGCTTGGAGACGGCGGCCATCTTGTGGAGTGGCTCTGGCGTGGCAGCCATCTTGTGCAGTGGCTCAGGGAAGATGGCTGTAACTTGACTTGAGACAGGGGTGATAGCTCTGACTTGACTTGACACAGGAAACACAACTGCAATTTGACTTGACTTGGAAATTTGACTTGACTCTGGAAATGCAGCTGTACATTGACTTGACTTGGAAACTTGACTTGACTCAGGAAACACAGCTGCAACTTGACCTGACTTGGAAACTTGACTTGACTCAGGAAATGCAGCTGTAACTCCATATAGCTCAGGTATGGCAGCTGTGACGTGACGGAGCTCTGTTTCCGCCACCATCTTGTGACCGGGCTCCGCCGTCGCCGCCATCCGCCATCTTGTGAACGGGCCCCGCTGTCCCCGCCATAGCTTGAGCGCGCTCCTGCACGGCCGCCATCTCACGAGCGATCCAGGCGGCAAACGTGTTCGTGGGATCGCGCTCCGGCATGACCGCCAATTTACGAGCGGGACGCGCGGTCGCCATTGCCGTGTTGTCGCGTTCCCTCTGCGCGACCCCCACGGTGCACGGCGAACCCACACACAACAGTGCAAAGTTCAAAAACGCCTCGAGTGACGAACGCGGACCCTCGCGTCTCAATTGTGTGCGGAGGGGCTGGTTCACGCCGTCGCAAAAAATCTCAATTTTTATACAGTCCGGGAGAGTGGAATGGTTTGATATTGAGAGAAACTCACGGGTGTATTGATCCAGTGTGTGTGATTTCTGTTTAATCCTGCAAAGAATTATGTCTGTGTCCATATCAGATGAAAGCTGCTGGATCCTGTGGTGATGGATTGTTCTGTAACCAGGAGTGATTGACGAGAGGCGAGCGGATCCATATGCGAGCTTTATTAAACGAACAAACAGGTACAAGGTGAGCAGGCAGGGTCGAGACAGGAGCAGACAGGAATGTAACAGGCAATCGAAGAGAATGATCCGATAAACAAGAGCGATAAATCACAAGGCAGGCGGCTAGACAGACGTAAACGAGAAAACCAGGCGGGAGATCAAAAAACTAGGAACACACTAGGAAAACAACAATACAATAACAACAATCCATGAAGTG
>NC_066885.1:13726884-13928271 GCF_022985175.1 Labeo rohita
AATTAAACTAATAAATAATAAAACAAATTGTGTATTGTAATCAATAACATATTTATCAGAATTATTATGAAGTGGGATTACAAAATCAAAAGGAATAATTGAAAGTGTGCTGCCCTTATTCTCATGGCTGTAAATAATTTGACTTTTTTGCAGTTAAAGTGTACTGTAATATAATTTAATTACGTCAGAATAAAGGCAGTACACAAGTAAAACTACCGTAATGCTTAAAAAAAGATTTTTATGCTTAGCAGAGATGCATTTGTTTGATCAAAAATAAAGTAAAAGCAAATATAAAAACAAACTGTTTTAATATATTTTAATATTTTATTTAATCTGTGGTGAAGTTGAATTTTCAGCAGCCATTACTGTGTTTAGTCTCACATGATCCTTCAGAAATTATTCTAATATGCTGATTTGGCTCAAGAAAGATTTATTATTAACATTAACAACTTAGTGCTGCTTAATATTTTTGTCAAAACTGTGATATATGTATTTTTTCAAGATTTTTTGATGAATACATAGTCAAAAAACAGCATTTATTAGATTTTTTTCGTAACAGTGTAACAGTTTTTTGTGTCCTTGTTGGATATAAATATATATATAAAAAAGGGAGATCATTTTTGAACAACAGTGTTTATTCACCTTTGTATTCTGTTTTTATTGCATGCAAATATGTGACACTGGACCATGAAACCAGTCTTAAATAGCACGGGTATATTTGTAGCAATAGCCAAAAGTATGAGTCAAAATGATAGATTTTTCATTTATAAAAAATCATTAGTATATTAAGTAAAGATCATGTTCTATGAAGATATTTAGTAAATTTCCTACTGTAAATATATTAAAAGTTATCCTTAAGTCCTGGATTGTTTGCATTAGCTATCTAGCTATTAAAAAAGCTCACATGCTAATATGATATCCCATATAGGAACATTTAAAGAAACAATGAAAGCATTCAGCAAGTTCATTCAGTCAGTGTCAGTGGTTCTGTCAACACTACAGACTTGTTCACTTGCAGGTAAATTCTAGTTCGTATTCTCTGGCAGTTTATCTATTAAAGGTAATCCAAACATTAAAGTTCAAGCAGTTTACAAGCAAATTACAGTAAGAAAACACATCCTCACAATTAAACATTAAGTTTCCTTATTGGAGTCTTCTTACTCTAAGTACATTTGCAGGCAAATGCATATGTACATACGCGCGGGAAGTTGAAAGTTTCTCCAAAAAAAAAAAAAAAAAAAAAAAACCTTATCCTGTTTAAGCTCTGCGTTCCTCATCCTGATGGCGTTTTCCGTGTGTGAGTCACTTGGCTGACTAATGGGAAGTTGTATTGTTTGAACGACCCTCACCTCTGCGTCATCAGCGCTTCAGAATGCCTTCACATACACACACGCACGCACACGTACCCTACAATGTCTCTGTCTCGCTTCTACACTTTTGCACTCTCTCTGTGTCACTAATATATCACACTTCCACATGCAATGGCAGGAAGGGCTCTCACTGTAGGCCAGACACTCTTGGAGCGTGGGCTGATGGATTGAAGGGCTACACAATAAGCCGTTGTTGAGTTATCCTGTGAGTCTCACAATTGATGGTTAATTCGTCTGTGCTCCATTCACGTTTTTTCCCTCCGTCTTTTTGTTGCATTGCCTTTCATTTTTTTTAGTCTTTTGCTGCTGCTATGATTTTCCTCATCCTTGAAAACGCCCTTTCACTCATTCCCTGTCATTTTCTCTTTTTTTTTTGTCTCTCCCAGGTTCCCAAGTCCTCTGATGCTGTTCACTCTGAGAGTCAGAAGCAGGCTTCAAACGGAAATAAGAAACAGGTTCCATACAAGACCGAGATCATTGCAGGAGTGGCTGTCGTCACACAGACTCAGGTATTCTCACTCATATAGGCTTAAACGCAAATTGACTAGGGCTGTCATGATTATATCAGAAATTATACCAATATCAGAAATTTAAAGGTTATCTGTAACTGTTTTAAGACCACCTCAAAAACTGATATGCTATATATTAGTACTTTTGTTTTTTTAGTTTCCAGAAAACCGTGCTTTTACACAAGGAGTTTTAACCAGTATTTTGCAGACATTTCATGAAGACCCTAAAGAATCATACCAACTTGCTGAAAATGGGCATCCAATGTCCCCCTGCAAAGCTACAGTACTGTTAAAAGTTTTAGGCACTTGTGTAAAAAATGCTGTAAAATGAGGATGCTGTTAAAAATAATGTCATAAATAGATTTTCTTTATCAGTTAACTTCTATTAACTAAATTAAATCAATATTTGGTGTGACCATCCTTTGCATTTAAAGGAGCTTTTGCCCTACGTGCCATAGGTGCTTTTGCAAGTAGCTTTGCAGGTAGGTTTCTTAAAACATCTGAGAGAGACGTTGCCACAGTTGTTGTGGATTTAGTCTGTCTCAGTTTGTTTTGTCATTCCAGACAGACTAGATGATGATGGTGATGAGATCAGATCTCTGTGTGTAGCACTGGCTGTTGTCAGACTCCTTGTGAAAACAAAAATCTCACTGGATTATTACAATTAAAGGCAAAATGAATGTTTGGAAATGTAAACTGATATTTCCTACTAACAAACTGCAGCAAAAGATAGAAATAACTGACTTAAAACCATTTTTAGCTGATGAAAATACTATTCTTATCCTTTCTTATAAGAATAGTGTTCTTATCCTTTTGGCCACCACTGTATAATAATAACAATACATCAGTACAGTATAATTATATGATTAAATGTTAATATTAACAAATAAATTGTAAAACAATGACATGTAATTTTAACACCACATCAGAAAAACTTATGCTGTTGATATATATATATATATATATTTATATTTATATTTATATTTATATTTATATATATTTATATTTATATATATATATTTATATATTTATATATTTATTTATTTTTATTTATTTATTTATTTTTTATTTGAATACACATAAATCGTGTTAAAAAAATACATAAAAAATAATAATAATAATAAGTTGTTATAAATATTAACAAAATCAAATGAAAACAATGGCCTCCCAGTACTTCTCAAGTAAGCAGTTGTATTGACATAATGAACAAAGAAATAAAACCCTGTGCCTAGTTTTGAATTTGTGTGTTTTGCTTTTTTGTTTGTTTGTTTGTTTGTTTTTATATGTCTGATTTTTCCTTTTCCCCTCTTTCAGCAGGATGGAGATGTGGGACACAGTGTTGCAGTAGAGAAGGTGGGCTTGAGAAAGGCTCAAAACCATCCGCCATATTTGCACACCAGAGCAGGACAGGATCAGGCCATAATTAAAGCAGGATACTGCGTCAAACAGGGGGCTCTTGTGAGTCTAAAATACTTTTTAAAACTGGGTCTTGTGGAACCAGTTTTGTGTATTTGAAAATGCCAAAAGAAATATAATATTTTGAATATAATTTGAGAAACGTAAGAAACTGGGCTACTACTGGAGAAAATTGATTACAGGTTGCTCTTTTCCTCTTAGATGAAGAACTGGAAAAGGAGATACTTTGTTCTGGAGCAGAACTCAATGAGTTACTTCAAGTCTGATCTGGTATGTTGTGTATTTATTCTAGACACATGCAGCAGTTACATCTAATCTTTTGTGTTAAATGTTGCTCAGTGCCTTATACGATTAAATTTTAGGATGAATTGCTACTTTTTCATGTTGTGTTGATCTTGACATGTACGCTAAATTGTACTAGCATATTTATTTATTGAAGGAATAGGCCTTTCTTCTGGCTTTAGTCTGCTGTTTAATGAAAGAAAGAATATGAATTGAAGAGTTATTTTCTTTTGCATTTGGGTTTTTCTTTTTTTTAATCTGAACAAAAGATAAAGCAAATACCAGTGCTCTGTCTCAACATGAACAGTGCTATACCTGAGAAATTCCCAGGCAGCTGCCAGTTGTGTGTTATTCAATTGCATTATGTACATGTGTGTCTGGCTGTTAGAGGATAGAACTTAGTTAGGTGGTTCTTGGCCAGAGTATGCTGTAAAGTGTCACTCCATGCCAATAGATTTGGTTCTGTTAGACTTATTTGTCTTTCTCTCACTTAATTTCTCCTTCAGGAGAAGGAGCCTTTGCGGATTATTCTTCTAAAGGAGGTCAATAAGGTGCAGGAGTGCAAACACAGGTACAAATATCTGCCGATCATATGCTTTGAAATCTTGTTTGATTGAACATTACTATGAATATGGATCCTTCTGTATGGGTCAAAATTATCGATTTGAGCAATTTTTTCTCCACCGTTTAAAATATAACTTAAAATAACTTAAAAATGTATTTTTTTAATGTCACATTAGAAATCATTCATATATTCAGATGTATGCTTCATAAACATGTCTTAGTATTATGAATGCTGGAAACATTTTTGGTTTGTTGCTTAAAGGGGTCATCGGATACAAAGTTCACTTTTACATGTTGTTTGAACATGTTGTTTAATGTGTGTTGGCAGTGTATGTATGCATTTACCCTATAATGATAAAAATCCATGGAGTGGTTTTTAATTAATCTGTAAAAATAATATTCCCTTTTCAAATCAAGACATTCTCAGATGCCTGTCAAACCGGTCCCACGATAGTTGATTGACATTACCTCAGACCGCCTTAAATCAGCTGTAACAATCCAACCTCCATTGTTTCGATGCCGGAGCAGGCATGTAAATTAGACAAGAATATCTGCGATTGAGGTGTTGTATTGCTGGATGTAATAATGAACATAGTGGTTGTCATTTACTCCCGACATCTGAGCCGCTGAAGATGCAGTGGGTTACTTTTGTTTGTGAAGGGCATGCGCCTCCCGATAAATGCGTCTATGTTCACGCAAATCATTCATGATCCAGCTTCACTTACAGCAGAAGTGAGTATAAGGGTTTTTTATGAATCTTTGCGATCGCCTTTCCTAATAAAGTGCTAGTTAGCAAGTTTAGCGGCTAAACGCGGCTAAAATAAACAGGCTCGTCACTCCACAAAGAGTGGAGAGGGGCGGGGCGAGCAGAGCTCATTAACATTTAAAGCAACCTCGACCAGAACAGGATGATTTTTGCAGAGCTGATTTTGGCAAGGTAAAAAAGGTGTCATTTACACTACCATTGGGAAATTTTAACTAAAGCATGTTATAGACTCTAAAAAATCATATCAACTTGTGGAAAATGGGCATCCAATGACCTCTTTAATATTTTTGTGGAAACCTTGATATATATATATTTCTTCCAGAATTCTTTCAGGATTTAGCTATTTTTTTTGTAACATTGTAAATATCTTTTCATTCATTTTTGATCAGTTTATTGCATTGTTGCTGATTAAAAGTTTTTTTCTTTCTTTCAAAACACTTATTACCCCCTAACTTTTGAAGGGTAGTGTATATTTAGATTTGCAGGTTTGTATTTATAGCTATAGATTTAATATGCAAGTTAATCTCTTCCTCTTTCACTTTCAGTGAAATAATGATGCGAGACAACCTCTTTGAAGTCGTCACAACCTCCAGAACATTTTTTGTCCAGGTGAGAAGTCTTGTTAAGCGTCAGCATGCACTGACAATTCAAAGATATCAAGATCTAATAAAAAAGGTGGCTGAAATGTATTTCTGTCTTTTGAGAATATAATTATTACTGTACTGTATGTAGGTTTGACACAGTAGCTCAGAACCTTACAGACATAAGTAGGCTCAGATCTTGAGCATTTCTAACTTTTATAGCATCTCTTTGTTTAAAATATGTAAAAACATTCAATCCTTTTCTACCATTCTGTTTCAGGCTGATAGTCCAGAGGAGATGCACAGCTGGATCAAGGCTATTTCAGGAGCCATTGTGGCTCAGAGGGGCCCAGGCCGGTCCGCAGCCTCTGTATGTACACGCACACCTACACACACACACGATTTCAAAAGCAGGTAGTCACTCTGCCTCTGAGCAGAACAATGGAGCATGTATTCATGAGTCAAGCCGAGAACACGTGGAGAGTGTGTGAATTTTTTCCAAAAAAATCCCTCAAGATTTTATCTGCTTATATATCATTTAATCATGTGCCTTTTTCTTTCTCTGTCTCACATGCACATATGCACGTACGTACAAACACACGAGTGAATAATAATATGACTGCAGTGGTTTGGGTTTAAGATTGGTAATGGCTCAGAAGTGTTATTACACTCTGGAATCAGAGAGTATGCTCAGTATGTGTGGGCCACAATCTGTTCGTTTCATACTTTTTCTCCCATTCCCCTCTGAACCTAGTGACCCCAAAAATATGTGGACACTTCAGTCACACGTAATGTATAAAGGTCATATATATATTTTGTAGAATTACAATTCAAGTAGCATTTATTGAAGCACGTTTGTGCTAAACGTTTACGTTTAAATGGAACTAGCAACAAATCTTTTACTGTGTTTTGACATTGAAGTTAAACGGATTATTGAAAAATCTAAAAATGTAGGGTGGATGCTTGGTTCTGTTTATTGGTTGCTGAATGGATGAAGGCATATCTGAATGAGAGCTCACAGTCATTTATAAGGAAAGGGCAGCATTTAAGTGGACTAAATGATTAGCAAAGTCAAGCATTATCAGAAAGAAGTCTTCTGTTTCACTGGAAGATCAGCATTTTAATTAGAAATTACTAGTTTGAAAAAACTTAAAAAATGAATCATGGATAATTATAATAATCATAAACAATAAAATGCATTTATAAACTTGATAGGGTGAATTTCCATTTCAAGCCAACTTTAAAGGAGAAGTTCACTTTCAGAGTGAGAATTTCCTGATAATTTACTCACCCCAAGTGATCCAAGATGTTCATGTTTTTCTTTCTTCAGTCGAAAGGAATCTTTTTTGAGGAAAACATTCCAGGATTTTTCAATGGTGACCAACATGTTGAAGGTCCAAACTGCAGTTTCAGTGCAGCTTCAAAGGACTCTACATGATCCCAGCCAAAGAAATAAGGGTCTTATCTAGTGAAACAATCTGTCGTTTTCTGAGAAAAATACAAATTTCTATACTTTTTATCCACAAATGCTCATCTTGCACTAGCTCAACTTCATGCATTACGTATGCAGAAATGTCACACATGCATGATGTAGGCAGAAATGTCCCGGTGTTTTCAAAGTAAATGTGCAAAGAAAGTTAAAAGCACTTTACAAAAAAAGGTAAAACAATGATGTTGGACAGGCGAAGAACTAACTGTGTATCGCGAAGCTAGTGCGAGATGAGCATTTGTGGTTAAAAAGTATATATTTTTAACTTTTTTTTTAAGAAAATGACAGGTCATTTCGCTAGATAAGACTCTTATTCCTCGGTTGGGATCGTTTAGAGCCCTTTGAAGCTGCATTGAAACTGCAATTTGGACCTTCAACCTGCTGATCCCCATTAAAGTCCACTATATGGAGAAAAATCCTGGAATGTTTTCCTCAAAAAACTTTATTTCTTTGGGACTGAAGACAGACAGACATGAACATCTTGGATGACACAGTGGTGAGTAAATTATCAGGAAATTTTCATTCTGGATGTATTGTTCCAAATCAAAGATGTTTTTATTAATAGAATTTTTTTGTTTGTTTGTTTGTTTGTTTGTTTTGCTTGCAGACCACTTGGTTTGATATTTTGTTTATATATGTAAATGCAATGAAATTTGTACATGAAGTGTCCAAATACTCTTTGGGGCGCCTGTATCTCTTTCTCCCTTTCTTCCTCTAATGTAGCTTTGCACTGTTGTTTCAGATGCGTCAGGCCAGAAGGCATTCGAGCCCCTGTATTCAGAGATACACACCACGTGTCACTCAAGGCAGCACGTATGTGAGCTCCGCCCCTTTGATCCGCCCCTTGTTTCCTCTTCCTCGCTTTGCTTTAGAGGAGTCGCTAACGCACATACGCACGCGGACGTACTCACATAGCTTAATCTTTTCCACTTCGCTTTTCCAGAATAACTTGACACACATACGCACACCTAACAGTTCAAATGCAGAAATAAACTTATTCAACAGTTCATTCCAGAAATACATTCAGTTTTTCGCTGACATTGTTTTCCCGCTAATTCTACCTTTGTTTTGTTCTCATCTGTTTCTTCTCAACCCTGTGGCTCCCTCATTTGAACTAACGGTTAATATTGACGCACTTCTCCATTTCTAATGCTTCAGCCTCTCTGCCAGCCCACTGCAGTCTCCTGTTACACACCCAAAATGCATGTTTCACACATTTCAGTTACTCATCTGTATTTATTCTTTATTGTTGTAACATTCATTGGTGCAACATGGTTTATTTATTGCTTATTTTAACCGTCCTAAATGATGATCCAAACTGGTAATTACTGATTAAAATAAATACATAACCTTATTCATAGCACGTTTTGCTTCCTTTATGTGATATTTATTAGTGAAAAAGCATATTACATGAGAAAATACAACTTTACTATATCCTTAGGAAATTGATTGAATATTTTTTTTTTAACTTTAAACCTTTAAAACTTTCAGTTGTCTTATCTATACCATTATATCTTTTTCTTATTTTATATATATTTTTATATTATTTTAAGTTATAAACACCCAACTTAAGCATATTAATGCGTTATGTAGTTTACACATTTCCAAACCAAAAAAATTTTGCACTGTTTTGAATAAAGTGTAGGTTTGTGTGTGTGTATGAGTTTTTATGATGAGGTTATGTGTGCTTTAGTGTTTGAGAGTTGCATTTTGGTGTCTGTATTTTATACAAGTCATCCGTACTTCTCAGTACTGACTTGGAGTAAGCTTTTAGTCTTGTGAGGTAAACTCTTAAGTCTCAGACATCAGGTCCTCAATCACTGCTGTTATTAGATTAGACATGTCTGTGCTTTCTCACAAGATTAAGTAAAATGTTTTGTACAGTCTAAAGCAATGACTAAGACTTTTTTCTGCTGTGTTACAGTTCTCAAACTGATGATAATATTTTTTAAATCTGTGGATTAATTGGTTACTCTAAACACAGAATGCAGTTCTAATCCTGTCTCAGTATTTGTTTTCTTTTTCTTACTTCCATTCTTATATTCATTCTGTCATTCAACTGTTTCTGTCTCTCACTTTCCAACTAGGGCTGGGCAATGTAGCTTTAAAATAATTCTTCATTTTTTTTTTTTTTTTTTTAAGCTTTGATATTTAATATGCATCTTTCTTATTTTTCTCAAATAGAAACTTAAAGGTCATTTTATTTGTTTAAAAAGTATTTATTATTTTATTTTTTTATTTTTTTATTAGAGCAACAATAATTGGCACAAAATGGCCATAGCTGTAAATTCAGAATATTACTAAAGATATATTATTGAGTAGTTTTGAAACTAAATGTACTATGAAGAACTGTAAACATCCATTTATATGTAATGTTTTCCACACTGTTTTAACTAATTAAACACAAGGAAGAATATTTGTTTTGATTATTTTTATTATTTTTTGATTTATATGCATCAGCATTGCAGTCCATCCATAGTAATAAACAACATTGTTTACCTACATGAACTACAGTTCAAATGTTTTTAGTTTTAACTTAATTAGAATTTTTTAATGTGTTTGAAAGAAGTCTTTTATGCTCACCAAAATGTTGCATGATCCTTCAGAAATCATTCAAATATGCCGTTTTGCCGTTTTTTTTTTGTTTTTTTTTTAATCTCAGTTTTTATTATCAGCGTTAAAAACAATTGTGCTCCATAATAGTTTTGTGGTAGCAGTGATACTTTTTTTCAGGATTCTTTAATTAATAGAAATGTAAGAAAAAATATAGGAACAGCTGAAACCAAACATACACAGAAATCACACTCTGCCTGCTAGTAATAATCTGTAAATAAGGTGTATATATATATATATATATATATATATATATATATATATATATATATATAGGATAAAATATATATTTCATTTTAAAAATCATTTCATAATATACATCTCTGAATAACAATGTATGTACAGCCAGCTAATGAAGGCTTTATAAACTGGGTCTGTGTAAAAGGTGTTTTATTGTGTGTAAACTGATTTTGAGTACTGCGCACATGGCATTGCTCAAAGATGATAGACACATCATATGGATCACGTGGAATATCTATGACTTGAGTGACAAAAGGCTGTGAAGGAAAGCGTGTGCAGAAAGTCCTTATGTAGAGATGGTCTGGCCGTGTTTTATCCAAGTGACTAGGGCTGCCCGCGACTAAAGATGTTTCTGGTCGACTAGTAATCGTTCATTTTAAGCATTAGTCGACTATTAGTCGCACGCTTGTTTAATAACCCATATAAATCATAATGAGCCTGTAATTGCCTACATAGCCTAATAAGCTCTCAAGCGCACACAAAAAAAAGCTTGCCACAGTGCACCGGCAAGATATAATAACTATGAATGTGTCAGGGAAAAACAGCAAGGAGACTGCATTAACATTTTAATAATTTATTGATAAAATTCTTTTTTTCGGCTTAAGACTCGTCATCTCAGCAGTAGCGATGCGCCTGGATGTTTCATACGGATTGGATAATCTGAGAATATTTGTTTTTCATTTGAACTGGTTCATTTAGAAAAGTAGACATTTCGCTCTCTATAGATATGTTTTCATGTCTGTAAGGCAAGTATACACAGAGTTTCAAAGTTTTGCGCTGAAGTTCACAGAGACCAAGGCGGCAGAAAGCGCATCCTGTTTGCTTTAATTATTTTACAAAAGCGCAATGTTTCGTCGTTTTATCTGTATGACCAAAAATGGAGTATTTTAAGAGGAAGTGTCTCCACCAACACCTCCATCTATCATGTAATGAGCGTGCTACTATTTAGCTTCCACACTCTGCACAGACACTCGAATAGTACGCTTTTTTCTAGGTTAACATTAGATCTACCATGTAAAGTTGCTGCTACTACATCTTTTAGATGAAAAGCCATATTTGAGGTTGATGAATGATAGGTGAGCGTTTGGATGTCCTGCCCGGTTTACTATATTTCTACATAGACCCATCGTTAATGATCTGTCCGTCACGTGGAAATTTTGTTTCTGTGACTAATAACATTTTGGTCAACTAACAGTTGGTCGACTATTAGAGGGCAGCCCCAATGATTAACCTCATGCACATTGCCACTCATTTAGAAAGAGGTTAAGAACAAATGCGTGTGCGTATGCACGTGTTGTGAATTAGGCAGAACGTTTTCGTGAGAAAAAGGTATATGTATATAAATATGAATAATCTATGCAATTATCAGTGAGTGAGACACCTTGGTTTTAGGAATCTTACTGACCCAATGAAAGCACATTTCCAGATCTTTCTTGGTTTTTATTGCCAGCAAAATCATTGCAAACATAAAATGAATATGCTCTATCATTCAGTCCAGCTTCTACCTCTCTCTACTTCTCACGTTCTCTCTCATGTTGTGTTTTCCAGTGAGTGGGACAGCTGGGCTCTCTGAGTACTAACACTTCTGATCTGGTGCTCTGCTGGCTCTGGTCTCTGGTACTTCTCATCTTCTACTGCTACTGCTAAGCTCGTCTAAAACTTCTAATACGTTTCTTGGATGTTCTCACTCACAGCTGAGACAGCTTTCGATCATTACCGCACTGCATCGATCTTAACGCTTTCCTAAAAACACTTCATCCAGACCAGAACTTACACAGATGTGCTTTCTCCCTCGTTCTTCCCATTTAGGAGTTCATTGTTGGCGGCTCCTGTTTCTACCGCCAGCACACGAGTCACGGCATCTGGACGCCCAGCCCTGCCGTGTCAGCAAACTCAGAATGCCGTGGTCCCACGCGGCCTGGCATGGGACAGCGAGCACTTCATGAGCCTGCTGCCCCTGCCCCGCCCACACGCCCGCCTGTCACTACAAGAGACCCGCCTCTCCAAGTGACTCACGAATCGCCGTGGCGGCGACGTAGCAGCTTTGGAATGTGTGACGCTCCTTTGCCCCAACTTGATCTGGATAATGCAGATCTTCCTGTCAGCGAGGTCTGATGCTTTTACCTTAAACTTTTACCCGTTAAGATGTGTGTGCCGAGTTTAGGTGATGGAAGGATCGTTGGAGGATAGATGACCAGCCGTTCGGATGCAAACTGATTTGACCTGTTGACCAAATTCTGAACTTTAAAACAGGTTATGTCAGATAAAAGAGCTTCATTCACGTCCGTGTAGATAAGGAACACTACCACAATGATTCAGACACCAAAGATTCTTTTCAGGTACCTTGAAAAGTGCTGAAAAAGAGAAAAAAAAATGAGGAATATGGATTATATATCACCTAAACGAAACTTTTTTTTTCTGTGACTGTCAGAGGAAGTGGAGATTTGCGCTATCCCATGGATTGGAGGTTGGAAAAGCCTGTTTGAGTGCTTGTGATTACTTTTAATATCCAGAAAAATCCCCTTCACTGAGCATTACAGAACATACTTCATTTTTCCTGTTTTTTTCTGTACAGTTTCCTATTTTTAAAAATTCTTCTATGTGCTGTTAATGTGACTAATTGATCCTGTGGACTAAGCTGGGGTTTATTTTGACTGACATCTTTTATCCACTCTTATACATATGGGTGAATTCTTGTAGCTGTAATACTGTTGTTTGTCTTTTGCTCCGCTAAATGATGAATCAAATCCGTAGTTTATTTAATAACTCAATGGGTTGGATACAGTAAAGCCCAAGTAGAATGATGCTAAATAATCTGCCCACATCCCTGTCATTTTCTGCCATTCTGGATATGACTGTACTTGTCTGGTCATATGAGTGAGAGTTTGCTGTTGAGTTGTTCATTTAGTTCTTTGTGAGTTGTTGGGATTTGAGTATGACTACTATGATGAAATGCTTTTCAGTGTATGTTTATTTTTACATTTGCACTGATTCATTTTTGCCCTTTGTCTAAAAAAAGTGCCTGTGTCTTTTTTTCCCTTAAAGGTCCGGCAGTTTTAACCCTCAAATTTTTTTTTTTTTTTTTTTTTTTTGTCTTGTTTTGTGCTGTAACCGTTTTAATCTTGTTTGTTTATATTATTTATTATAAGAAAAAGCAATAAACCAAGTCTGAATTTATGTTGTTGGTTTTAAATATCACATTTTAGCTTTCTATGCAATGAATTGACATGTAAAATGTTTTGGTATCTTTTTTTTGTTCTTTATTTCATCTGTTCTCTGTTGCCCTCTGTTGCCCTCTGTTGGACATGTAAAGCTACTGTTGAATTGCTAAATCATTTTATTGCTCATTGCGGCTTTGAAAACACCTGTTAAACTGCTGTAAATAGCTGTAGGCATGACTTGTTAATTGTAATACTATTCAAATTGATTGGGTAATTTGACCAAACTATCAAAACTGTTGTTCTTGGCTCTATAACATGTCTAGTTGTCAAAATACAGGCATGGTTTTGCATGTCCTGTGCGTTTTGTCCCTTTTAAATATGCAGTGACTTCACTAAGACTGTCATATTAAGGAGATGATGTCACCTACTATTAGACCATGACAGAAATGGCATCAGCTGGAATCAAGATTGTCTCTTGTTGTCAAGATTTCACAAGGCCTTTGGGAAAAGGTAGAGCTCTGCAGTCAGAATAACCGTTTTAGAAGGGTGGTTCACCAAAAATTAAAATTTTATCATTATTTACTTTCCCTCATGTCGTTCCAAATCTGTTTGAGTCTTGCAATTTTCTGTAAAATATATTTATTTGGTGAACCATCCCTTTAAAGTCATATTCATTGGCTTTAATTTGTAGAGTAAATGTTCATTCATGTATGCAAAGTTATGTTATGGAAAGTTAGTTTTTTTTGTTTGTTTTTTTGACCTCATGCTTTATTAACTTTTTGCATTCTTTTTGCAGGAACAAAAACATGTCAGGAAACCAGGTTAAGGTACTTATAAACTACACTTATTAATTGTGAAATTTCATTTTTCAGAAAAATTTACAGATCTGTTGTTGTTATTGGCTGTCAATAAATGCAGGTTATTTAACAAAAAGTGTTGTTGATAACTAACACAAATATATAAACAAATATACACTACCAGTCAAAAGTTTTTGAACAGTTTTTAAAGAATTCTTTTCTGCTCACCAAGCCTGCATTTATTTGATCCAAAATACAGCAAAAGCAGTAATATTTTGAAATATTTTTGCTATTTAAAATGACTGCTTTATATTTGAATATATTTTAAAATGTATTTTATTTCTGTTATCAAAGCTAAATTTTCAGCATCAATACTCTAGTCTTCAGTGTCACATGATTCTTCAGAAATGATTCTTTTTTATTATTATTATTATTATTATCAATATTTAAAACAGTTGAGTGCATTTTGTTCAGGATTCTTATATAAATAGAAAGATCCAAAGATCAGCATTTATCTGAAATAAAAAGCTTTTGTTTATTTTTTTTTTTAAATATTATTAGTATTTACATGTATTTACATTACATTAATACATTTATTTAGCAAGGATGCTTTAAGTTGATCAAAAGTGATACAAAAGAGTTATATGTTAGATAAATGCTGTTCTTCTAAACGTTCTATTCATCAAAGAAACCTGAAAATATTCTACTCAGCTGTTTTTAACAATAATAATATTCAATGTTTTTTTTTTTTTTTTTTTGAGCAGCAAATCAGAGTATTAGAATGATTTCTGAAGGATCATGTGACTGGAGTAATGATGCTGAAAATTCAGTATTGAAATCACAGGATTTTTAAAATATATTTAAATAGAAACTTAAAGATAGAAGTTATTTTAAATAGTAAAAATATTTCAAAATGTTACTGTTTTTGCTATACTTTGGATCAAATAAATGCAGCCTTGGTGAGAGGAAGAGACTTCAAAAAAACATTAAAAATCTTACTGTTCAAAAACTGGTAGTGTATGTTAAAATAATTTTTTGTTAATTGAAATAAAGCTGAAATAAAAAATAAAATATAAATATTAGAAATTTTCTTTGCAACGTTAAAGTACTAAAGTAACTAAAAATGAAGTAAACAAATAATAGTAATATTTAAAAAAATCTAAAGTGAAAATATAAAAGCTTATTCAAAATATTAATAGATACAGTACTACAATAGTATAGTATAATGCTAAAGTAACACTGGGTAGTTCAAGCACTTTCTGTTATAATAATTATTTTAGTGTCTCATGCATAAGTTTCTAAAACCACTGTTAAGTCAATTAACAGATTCAAAGTGCCTGAAAAGTGATTTTACTGGGATACAGGCAACATATCTCGTTCACTTAAGTTTTTCAAGTTGCCTATAGTATAATGCCGGCTGTGTTGCAGTGTTGTCATTGAAACTGAAGAGATAACTATGCCATTAGTCAGAACTGTCCAATTTAATAGTCTTTGTTCATGAGGAAAACCATAAAATTCCCCTTTTTGATTTTCTCTGTTCCACTTAACCACAAAAACAACCCAGCCTTATAGTCTGCAGGCCAGGGGCCTCTCCCATGGCAAAACCCCTTGTAAAGAGGCTAGCACTAAAAAACTCGAGGGTCTGGTCAGTGAAAGTGTTTAAAGTCAGTATTTAGTCTAATTATTTTTATTTTTAATTAATTTTTTGGCACACAGCATCGTAAATATAGACCTACCACTAGAATCTCAGACATGTAGTTTGTG
The DNA here is from genome assembly GCF_022985175.1 of Labeo rohita. NCBI lineage: Eukaryota > Metazoa > Chordata > Actinopteri > Cypriniformes > Cyprinidae > Labeo > Labeo rohita. The sequence continues at coordinate 13,742,437 of NC_066885.1, forward strand.
TGCGAACAAGCTCTGCGAGACGCATTATAGGCCTGTAAAATTCCTGGACTTACTCTCATTCGTAAACACTGCAGTCCATGTGTTACCACAAAAATGTTTATCAGGCTTAATTCAAGCGCCTGTAAATTATAGCAGGAAGCTGAAGCTCAGCCTGCCACAACTAAATGACTCTGTTTGCTGCGAGCTTTAATTATGGGTTCAATTAATTCGCTATTTGGAGGATGGGGTCTGTTTACCATTAGGTTCATAAATGTGATCGTTTTACATAACAACAATGGAAACGCATAGAAAGAGGCCCGGATACACATTCTGACTGTTTGTGCATGTTTGTGGTGGATAGGAATTAGTTTATTTGTCTTCCTGTGGGTTTTTTTTTTACACATTTAACCACTGACACCTGAGTCGTTAGAATTCGGTGTCCTTTGACACGTTTTTGATAGTCTTGAGAAAAAGCGTAAAAGGTTTTAGGCGATTTCACTTATAGAAAAAATCAGAGAACTCCATTAAACATGTTTTTTGCTGCTTTATTTTACTTCTCACTCTGTTTCTAAAATTCCTCTTCTTCTGTACCAGATGGGGAGAATTGTCAATAAGGTAAACAACTCTAAATAACAGCTTAATAATATTAATATAACTGCTATATGATAATATTTAAAGACATTGAAACTGTTAACACTCTGACCTCCCTATTTTTATTGTTTCATAAAACATCTCATTATTAAAAATTTGGTTAAAAGAATAGTTCAACCAAATTTTTGCATCGTGTTTGTGATAAACATATTCATAAGGCATTTTTGTCCAGTGAAAAGTCATCTTGTCTGAATCAGGAGAGAAATATGCACAGATTAAGCACCATTTGACAGTCATAAACTAATAATGTCTGTGGATATTGATGTGAGAGGACTATAGGTATCTAGATTTTTTTTTTCACTGTAGAAAGAATTATGTTTGATTATGGACCCATATTTTGGCCAGATGTTTAAAGTTAAAAAAACATAATCGATTTGTTTCTTACAAACACACATTATGTCATCTGATAGACTTGAGTCGTGTCAGTCCCGGATGAATTATTGAGACATTTTTATCAGTGATTATTGTGATGTTATTACCTTTAGTTGATATTAGATATCACTGTGGTTAAAAAAAAAAAAAGGCAAATAAAATTACATAAATGTCCTTTTTTGTAAGTTTTTTTTTTTTTTTTTTTTTTTTTTAATCAAATTAATACTTCAGCAAGGATATGTTAAATGGATAAAAAGTGATAGTAAAGACTTACATTGTTAGGAAATTGTTTCTGTTTTGAAGAAATGCTGTTCTTTTTAACTTTTTATTCATCAAAGAATCCTGAAAAAAATATCACCAGTTCGAAAAACATTATCAAGCAGCACAACTATTTCCAACATTGATAATAAATCAGCATATTACAATAACTAGTGAAGGACTGTGTAATAAATTATATTTTAAAGTATATTAAAATCAGTGTTGGGAAGGTTACTTTGGAAATGTAATAGGTTACAGATTACAAGTTACCCTATTTAAAATTTAATAAGTAGTGTAACTTTTTAGTTACTTTATTAAAGTAATGTAACTTATTACATTTGATTACTTTTTGATTACTTTTCTAATTTTCCAATATTTTCAACTGTTAATCATTTAAACCAGGCAGAGTTAACCTGCCTGCCTACAGTAGCACTCAACACTGATTACTGTCAGATTTTCAAAATTCATAATTTGCATTAAGATTATAATAAGTAAGATGTAATATACATCTTTATTTTGTGATAACAACTGGCTGGATGTACATTATCCCACTTATTACACAGCTGCTTGCCACAAAAGTAAACAATTAAACACAAAACACTGATCTGAGGTGAAATATTTTAACACAAAGCTTCCATTAGGGAATCAGTTGCTAGCAAGTGGCCAGATGACAGAATTAAGAAATTGTAAACATAATATTGAAGTGAGTTTTAATATTTTATTAGCTAACCAGATGCAAAGCTTCCGCCAAGAAAAACTATCAAGCATATATAGTGCCGACTTAAGTTGCCCTGATGATTATCGGGGGCGTAACATACCTTGGAATGTCATGACTGACCAATCAGAATCAAGCATTCCACAGAGCCGTGTAATAATTTAATTTAAAGCACAGCCACACAAATTCAGACTTAACACCTCTTATTTACTTTGAGATCATTCTGAGGTTAAATACAGATTTAAAATCATAACAAGAAATAGTTTAATAGCTATGATACTGGTTTTGAAATCAATGTTTGCATAGTGATGACAAGATACACTGGCATCTAACAATGCCTTGGAAAAAACAATTAATCTTAAAAAATAAAGTATATGCATAAACCCAAATAGAAAATAAAAGAGTTATCAAATCAGCATGTGTCCTATTCTGTGTCCAAGCCTCATTTTAGAGGTCAGTGCAATTTATGAAAGAAGTCAACTAAATCTGTATGTGGGTGTGTGTGTGTGTGTGTGAAAAAAATCAGATGTAACCCCCCTATGTAATCATAAACATTTTTCAAAAGTAACTGTAATTGAATTACACATTTTTTCTCAGTAACTGTAACAAATTACAATTACATTTATTTTGTAATTAAATTACGTAATTCCATTACATGTAATTAGTTACTCCCCAACACTGATTAAAATAGAAAACTATTTTAAATTGCAATAATATTTTATAATTTTATTTTATTTTATTTTATTTTATTTTATCAAATAAATAGAACGCTGAGGAGCATAAAAGACTTCTTTAAAAAAACATTAAAACTCTTACTGATCCTAAACTTTTGAACGGCAGTGTACGTTTATGTACTGCCATGGTACTATACGTTTTGGTAAAGAGGTAGGGTTTCACTACAATTTCAGGAACTAAATTTGCATCAGAGACCGCTTTGCTCTGATTGCACATCAGTCTGAGAGAGTTTTCCCACATCCAGGCCAATCGCAGCGCTTGTTGTCATTGTGGTGAAGTGTGCGCGTGGAATCCGGGGCGCTTTTATAAACGCTGCGCCAGCAGAAACTCAAGAGAGGCGCATTGTGCTCGCTCCCGCGGCGCACCAAATTTACACAGCTCGGTCCAAAGAATATTCCCCGCTTGGAGGCAGCTCAGTTGGTCTCGTTAGAATTGAAACACCGCGTAGTTCTCACTTTACATTCCATATTTATTAAACTTTGACCAGTATGATTTGGGTAACTCTGTTCTGCGTCTTGGTAACATCGCTGCAAGCTGATGCGCGCCTCACTAAACGCTATGTGATCGGCGGATGTCCGAGTCAGTGTGATAAGTCCATGTGTCCGTCGATGCCAAAGGACTGTTCGACAGGACAGGTGATGGATCACTGTAACTGCTGCCTGGTGTGCGCGTCCGGAGAGGGAGAGGCGTGCGGCGGGGTGGGTAAGCTGGGGGACCCGGTGTGTGGAGAGAGTTTGGAGTGCTCCGTGACCGGAGGAGTGGGCTACTCTGCTACCGTCAGGAGGAGAGGAAAACAAGGCGTCTGCGTGTGTAAAAGCAGCGACCCGGTGTGCGGCAGCGATGGGGTCTCCTATCGGAACATATGCGAACTGAAGCGGGTCAGTAACCGAGCGCAGAGCCTGCAGCAGCCGCCGGTGCTCTTCATACAGCGGGGAGCTTGTGGCACGGCGGGTGAGTACCTCACTCAAACAAACAGAGCACAGTTTACCTGTTTTTTTTACATTCTTTACAGTGGTACAGTATGAGTACTAAATAATGGGCTACTAATAAACAATGTGTACTACTACTGATAGATAGATAGATAGATAGATAGATAGATAGATAGATGTGAGAGAAAGAATGATGGATTGGTTTTGTGAAAGAGAGAGAGTCCAGATGTTGGCAACAGATGCAGATGACATCTTTGCCGGATGGTATATTCATCATCGGCCAAAACCGTCTGCAATACTGTGCAGTGCACCCCATTTATATGATCTTTTTCCTTTTGGGAATGTTGGTTCTTTTCATTCAATTAAACAGCAGACAGATCGATTTGGTCATATTTGGTAGGCATGCGAGGAGGAAAATGCCTTTAATTGGAAATTGGATAAACATCAAAATTCTGTCTAGCAGTAACAGAAATTATATGTGATCCTGGACCAAAAAAAAAAAAAAAAACAGTCATAAGAGTAAATTTTTCAAAATTGAGGTTTATACAAGCTTACCATTGATGTATGGTTTGTTGGGATAGGACCGTATTTGGCCGAGATTCAACTATTCGAAAATCTGGAATCTGAAGGTGCAAAAACAAAAATTAAAATACTGAGAAAATCACCTTTAAAGTTGTCCAAATGAACTTCTTACCAATGCATATTACTAATCAGAAATAGTTTTTACGTTTACGGTAGGAAATTTACAAAATATCTTCATGTAACGTGATCTTTACTTCATATCCTAATGTTTTTTGGCATAAAAGAAAAATCAATAATTTTGACCCATACAATGTATTTTTGGCATAAAAGAAAAATCAATCATTTTGACCCATACAATGTATTTTTGGCTATTGCTACAAATATATCCGTGCTACTTAAGACTGGTTTTGTGGTTCAGGCTCACATATGTTTGAGTCAAGCATATGTTTGTGCCTGTTTCATCATGTTTGTGTTGAACATGAGGCCATTCTTTCTGCATTGAAAGGCCCATCGTTAGCCATGCATCTATTGCGTAAGTCTCTGCACTCAGTCATAATTAGTTATTTTAATGCATTTTGACCCTCACGTGCAGTTTGTTCATAGAACTTGCTCATTAGGTACACAAACAAAGTCTGACCCATCAAGACCACTGCGAATGGACAAAAACCAGACCAGCTTGTGTATACAGTATATGCATGTGTGCCCTCAGAATATACAGTTTCACCTTTTAAAATGAAGCCTCCGCATCTTTCTGTATTTGTGTGAGATAGAAGGTTATTAGAGATGAATTTGAGCAGGTTTCTCATTATGAGATTGCATTAAGCACGATAAAATTCCCATTTTATATCCTTAAATGAGTTGAAATGTGGTCTGTCTTTATCTTGTTCTTTGTTACTTCATTATTCTTACTGAAAGAGCCTCAATGTGTTCATTTTGGCAGACACTGACTCATAAATTGTGGCTGAAAGTGGATAGTTGTCTTGGTCTGGATAGTGGATTTACGATAGTGAATCCTTACGCACTTGTTGGCTCATAAACAATTGTGCTACAATAGTATGAGCTCCTCACGTCAGCTGTTGAGTATCAGCACTCCAAATCCTGTTCTTCAGAAGCTTAAATATTAAGGATCCGTTTGGCTTAACCGTTGACATGTGTCTAGTCTCTGCATATTGGCCTAATAAAGGCTCTAAGCAAAGTGCCAAGCTGCAAGAGGTCTGTGGCTTCCAAGTCCTGGCCTCACCTAAAGAAAACACACTGTGCCGCAGAGCTCATGATGTCATTTGCATCTGGATCTGAAGGCCTGCCTGCATCTCTGCACACTTCTCCTTGCCTGGCTGCAGATTTAGGTCATATTGTGAGTCTTATGCATTCATTAGGAAACAGATTTTTACTGAAGAAGAAAGAAAGTCAGCCAGCCGCCCTCCTGCAAGACTAGGTGCTTCAGTCTGTTTTGGGTTTTGGATGATTGTGATTGTGATTGAAGGAAATGGCCTGCACACCCCTATCCCAAGGAGGGGAATGGAAGTGACGCCACCAAATGCTTTCCAGACTCACATCACACCTTGAGCTATTATATGTGACCCTGGACCACAAAACTAGTCTGAAGTAGCATGGGTATATTTGTAGCAATAGCCAAAAATACATTGTATGGGCGAAAAGTATTGATTTTTCTTTTATGGCATCTTTCATGGAAAGATTATGTTCCATGAAGATATTTTATAAATTTCCTACCATAAATATATCAAAACTTAATTTTTGATTAGTAATATGCATTGCTAAGAACTTTTTGACAAATTTAAAAGTGATTTTCTCAATATTTGTATCTCTGCCAAATATTGTCCTATCCTAACAAACCTAGCAAAGTGACATGATATGAGAAAACCACAGTAATTTAAAGGAATAGATTACCCAAAAATTAAAATTTGCTGAAAATGTACATCTTCAGGCCATCCAAGAAGTAGATGAGTTTATTTCTTCATTACAACAGATTTGGAGAAATTTAGTATTGCATCACTTGCTCACCTTTGGATCCTCTTTAGTCAATGGGTGCTGTCAGAACAGAATGAGAGTCCAAACAGCTGATCGCAAGTAATCCACAACACTTAAGTCCATCAATTAATGTCTTGTGAAGTGAAAAGCTGAAAGCTGAGTGTTTTTAAGAAACAAATCCATTAAGACATTTTTAAACCGTTGCTTCTGGGCATTATATATAATCTCCTTCAGTGCAATAAAAAAAAAATGAAAAAGACGTTGAAAACGTCTTAATGATGGATTTGTTTATTACAAAAAAGCAGCTTAAGTCATAATGTGGATAATTATGATGTTTTTATCAGCTATTTGGACTCTCATTCTGACGGCACCCATTCACTGCAGAGTATCCATTGGTGAGCAGGTGATGAAATTTCTCCAAAAAAAATTCATTCTTAGGTGAACTGTTAAAATACATAGCGCACCCAAATATAGGATAAAGTAATATGTTTTTACACTTTAAACTTAAAAAAATTAAAATAGGAGTTATCATCAACACTCATGTTTTAATCTTTGTTTGCCATCTTGGGTTTATTCTTTTCACTGAGCTTGATTCTGTGATTGCCTTCACTGCAATGGGCATCTTAAAATGAACATTTAGCAGAATTGAGCATCTTAAAATGTACTTAAAAATGTTCCAAAGCCTAATGAGCTGCCAACAAAGCAAGTTTTAGTAAGAAAAAGATGAAGTGAATGTTTACTTGTATTATGTGAAAGATTTATTGATATTGGATCTTTGGGATGAGCTGTAATCCTGAAATCTCTATACGGGCGCTGAGCTGGAGAGAGTAGTGGGCAGTGTTTGTGTGTGTGTGTGTGTGTTTGTGTATGTGTGTATAAGTTTATAGCAGTGTACTCTCTTCTCCTTTGCATGGTTTTCATTAAGTATTTCAGGCTTGTTTCCCAGAGCTTTTTGTATTTTGTGTCTTGTGCATTGTTTTTTCTACTGCCAATTCATCATTGTGAATTGTCTGTGTTCATGCTCATTCTCAGTTGTTTATGTATGTTAAGAACAAAGAATCGCAGTTCTTTATTGCAATGTTATGTATAACTATAGAATTGAAATTCTCTCAGCATATGTGTATGTTTGTTTCAAGCATTTAATTGCTCTTTGTAGTGTGTGCACTGGTTTATGTGGTTTTATCTGTTTTGTAATGTTGTGTGTGTGTTTGTTCTGTGCTTTTTATAAGCGCTTAGAGGTTTGTCCCATCCAGACTTCTGCAGATTTGTTTAGTAACCCTACAAATGCTGATGAGGCACATATTTCTCTGGTCTCTATGGCTTCTCTCTTTCTCTTTCTCTATCTCTTTCTCTTTCTCTTTCTTTTTTTCAAATCACCACACATATATATATTACTTTTTGCACTTTGACTTTTTGCACTTTTTGCATTCTCATGACAATTAATCCTGTTGTTTTACATACAGTGATTCTTCATATTAGACTGTAACTGTAATTCTGCATAAATTAATGGTAGTACAATCAAAACTTCCATGACGTATGAATGCTATACATTTTGAACAAATCATTTGTTGTAGTTGTTTTTGCATTACATTTTGCTTGATGATAATGATAATGTGGAAGGTGATGTGCTTTAATAATAATATTAATACAAATTTGTGCTTATTAGGTTTAATTTTCTGTACAATTATACAAAAGTGCTAATGTAATTTCCTATTTGTCTCTAGATAATTGATTTGAGTGGAATAGTTTGACCTGGTCATATTCTGTGAGAGTGAGATTCACTGTTTACTTTTTTCCACTTATTCTTTTATACTTTACCCTGTGTTTTTTTTTGCAGTTTTATTCCTCATTACTTGCCTCTGGTCTGGTCTGCGTTCATCCGTTCCTGTTTATTTGTGGATTCTTTCCCTCATATCCTGCTTCTAACTCACAAATAATGAATCTTAGCTTCTCAAGTCTTTTGCTAATGATTTCACTCTAAAGCTAAACATCAGTGACGTGTGTGTGTGTGTGTGTGTTTGGTATGGTTTGATATGGTTAGAGAAGTATCTCATCCTTTCATTGTCTCTTTGTTCTGATAATGTGTATTGTTTAGATTCTGAGTAAGGTTTTGTCCTTTGTGTATTTTTGTGTGTGTGCTCTGTTTGTGCAGAAGCGGCCTTTGTTTAACTCTCTTCAATTAGCATGATATGAAAGACATGTTTGTTTATGAGTGTTGTCAAATGCTTGAACGCTTTCTACCGATACCAACACACACACGCACACAGATCTACACGTGGATGTTCAGTCCAGAAATTAGCTATTTATGAGAACAAGAACAGACAGGCACATAAGTGTGAATGAATTTTGTTATGACTGGATCATGAAAAGAACAAGAAGGGACTCATTATTAATGAATCGCTGAATTCATTTATGTCTCTTTCTCACTGCCCCGGAGCGCAGAGCTTCTCCCTTCCTGCAAACTCTTGCAAATAAATTTTCTCCAGTCCCTTTTCTTCGCCAGCCACCTCTCCTTCATAGTTTCTGTGCTTCTGTAGTATAATATAGGCCAGTAGGACTTTCCCACAGTAAGGACTCATTTCCTGCTCTCTGCTCACCTACATAGGCCTCGCCTGAACTCAAATAAACACACTTCTGCAGTCTGAATCCTTCACAAACCCTGCAGAGAGGCCTCAGACAGAGCTTACACAACTGTAACTGGACACCATAACTATAGGTCAGAGCCACAGGCATGACCTGTTCATCATGTTCACAAGGTTTCATCCCTCACCGACTTTTGTGAGAACTGTTCTAGCCAGAAGTGAGCTCTTCCTATGCCAGAACAGTGCAGAAGATGTTTCAGAATAGAATAGAATAGAACAATTTACCTCAATTTACTCTTCACCTCCTGTTCAAAAGGTTTGGGGTGGTAAGATTTTTTTCTATGTATTGAAGCTCGTTTTTCAACACTAAATAATAAAAAAAGGGATATTCTGACTTTTTTTTTCTCACAAATGTGAGTTTGCATCTTGCGATTCAGACTTTTTTTCCACAGTTGCGAGTTTATATCTCACAATTCTGACTTTATTTCTCAGAATTGCACATTTATTTCTCAGAACTATTTATTTCTTAGAATTGTGATTTTAAATTTTGCAGCTCTGACTTTTTTTCTCACAATTGTGACTTTATTTCTCAGAACACAAGTCACAATTCTGGCTTTTTTCCTCGCAAATGCGAGTTCGTATCTTGCAATTCTGACTTTTTTTCTTGCAGTTGCAAGTTTGTATCTCTCAATTCTGACTGTTTTCCTCAGAATTTGAAATATAAACTCGTAATTGCAAGAAAACAAGTCTCATTTTGACGGGAAATAAAAGACTTGTATGTTCTCAGAATTACGAGTTTATATTTTACAATTCTGACTTAATAACTCACAATTTCATGACATAAAGTCATACTTATGAGATATAAACTCGATTCTGACTTTGTTCTCAGAATTGTGTGATATAAACTCACAACTGGAAGAAATAAAATCAGAATTGTAATAAAAACTCGCAATTCTGACTTTTTTCTCACAAATGTGAGTTAGTATCTTGCAACTCTGACTTTTTTCTCAAAATTGCATGATATGAAATCACAACAGAATTGTGAATTGTGAGATTAAATCACATCAGAATTGTGAGATAACCTGCAATTCTGACTTTTTTCCTTGCAAATGCAAGTTTGTATTTTGCAATTCTGACTTTTTTCCTTGCAAATGCATGTTTGTATGTTGCAGTTCTGACTTTCTTCTCACAGTTGCAAGTTTATATCTCACAATTCTGATTTTATTTTATCAGAATTGCAAGTTTATATCATGCAGTTCTGAATTAATTGATCAGAATTGCGAGTTTATATCTCATAATTCTGAGAAAAAAGTTATAATTACGAGATGTAAAGTCAATTGCGAGAAAAGTCGCAATTACCTTTTTTTTTGTTCAGTGGCAGAAACAGGCTTCCATACATTTGCTTACTAAGGCTGCATTCAAAAATAGTAATATTGTGAAATGTCATTAGAATTTAAAACAATGATTTTATATTATATTAATATATTTTAAAAATGTAATTTATTCCTATGATGGCAAAGGTGAATTTTCCGAATTTTCAGACGTCAATGTCACATGATCCTTCTGAAATCATTCTAATGTATAACAATTATTATAACCTTGATCTATTGTTTTGATGAATAGAAAGTTAAAAAAGCATTTATTTCAAATAAAAATCTAACATTATATTATTTTAATTTCACAATATCACATGCTGAGTAAAAAATCATTTATCTTTTTTTTTTTTTGACCCCAAATTTTTGTAAAAATGTAAAAATGTGACCTTGGACCACAAAACCATAAGGTTCAGTCTTTTTAAACTGAGATTTATACATCATCTGAAAGCTGAATAGATAAGCTTTCTATTGATGTATGGTTTTTTAGGATGGGCCAATATTTGGCCGACATACAACTATTTGAAAATCTGGAATCTGAGGGTGCAAAAAAAATCTAAATTTAAACGCCTTTAAAGTTGTCCAAATGAAGTTCTTAGCAATGCATATTACTAATCAGAAATTAAGTTTTTATGTACTTACGGTAGGAAATTTACAAAATATCTTCATGGTACATGATCTTTACTTAATATCCTAATGATTTTTGTCATAAAAGAAAAATCGATCATTTTGACCCATGCAATGTATTTTTGGCTATTGCTACAAATATACCCATGCTACTTAAGACTGATTTTGTGGTCCAGGGTCACAAATGTCCTGGCTTTGGTAAAATACCTAAGTTGATTGAATGCAAACTCTTTGAACATCTGGCTAGAAGATTGTCTTGGAGTCTTCCAAGTGTGGATACAGAAAAGCTATTGTAACGTGCTGTATTTAATCTGTGTCTGAAAGTGTTGCTTTTTCTTTATAAACATGCAGTATGAACAGTTTTATGTATACACTAAATTTCAAGATGATGAGTAGTGCTCATTTTGGTGGGTCAACCTGCTTTCCACAGGCTGCATGTCTCCACCTCCCCAGGAGAGACATCCAGGATCTCTAGGACAAATGTAGTTTCATTCTCTCAAACCATATGTTGTAATCTGGCAGTGTTTCAGTGAAAACACAAAGGCCTCATATTTATGCAGACTAAACGTAGGCTTTGATGTACTTAGTTCAGAGCCGGTCACATTCTTGGCGGGTATGGATACCAGCCCAATAATTCATAAAAAATTAACTTTACTAAAATTTTACTGAAGTAATTAGCTTTGTGCCACAGTGATTGAGCTACTTACAGAGGGTTTAACCATGGCTCTTCCAATCAGAATTCAGAGTCAGAACTTTCCATTTTATAATAAGGTTTTACATTATTGGATAACTGATGTGCTATTTTAGATTGGCAACGTGAAAGAATCGTCATGTGAAAGGTATACTTTGTCCATCTTAACTAGCTGTTTTTTTTTTTTTTTTAATTTAGTTTGTTTTGATAGCCTTTCTCAAAACATGTGATTTTCGATTGAATGCCTTGTTTAATGTTGGTCTGGAGCTGGTCAGTCTTACCACACTGGATATTTTGTCGCCATAAAATAAACTTTTGTTTCCTTTTTCCTGTTGATCTGTGAAGGATGGTTGGTTGTGACGGTTTGAATCCTGTGCCTAGTACTGTGTGTTCAAACATTTCATTGGATGAAATGCGTCAGCAAATGCACAAACCCGTGCATGTGTGAAAGTCAACAACGATTTTGGTTCTGTCAAGGTTGTTACAGTCTTGCAGCTGTGAGAGCAAAGGTTATGGAGTCTTAAAGCATAAATGCATCAACAGTAGCACTGGTTAAATCATTTCGAAGGTAGTGGTGCTGTGGCCAGAATATGCACCAGTAATTCATCGAATGTCCAGAAAGGTTTTGTTCTGTCAGAGATAAGAGGTTATGGATTTGTGATCTTCTTGGGTTTTAGTACCTGAGCGTGGGCCAAGATGAGACAAGCGTGTCTGATTCTATTGTTTCTGCCAGTGCGTTTGACCTAATCATAGGTCTCTCTTTCAAAGAGGAAAAAAAAACAAATACTTTTTCATCGCATGGCTAAAGAGAGGATTTGTTTTGAATTCTTTGGCCTTCAACTTCCCAGAGTAAATCTCCACTCCAGTCAGTTTGTTATACGTTAAATGTAAAATGAATTTAGACATTCAGTGATTGAAGTTTATTTGCATTCCTTATATTCAAGCACGGTTGAACTTTTAGAGTACCTTTCAGTGTTCTAAACTCTCTATGGTAGAATACACATAGATGCAGTCCCAAAGTGGATCTTGAGTTCTTTTTTATACGGTTTACTCAAAAGTAAAACAGCCGAATGGACCTCAGCAACCTGTTTCTGCTTGTTCCTATTCAAACAATAGCCCTGGAAATCAAACTCCCAAACTTCAGCCAGATTTTTAACCACTACATCACCAGTATTCAGATACAGGCATGAATATTCACATACAGTCGATACCAATCACCACTCATATACATATCACACAAGTCAGAATTTGTAATAATAGGTATACACTACCAGACAAAAGTTTTTGAACTGTAAGATTTGTAATGTTTTTTTTAAAGAAGTCTCTTCTGTTCACCAAGCCTGCATTTATTTGATCCAAAGTACAGCAAAAACAGAAAAAATCTGAAATATTTTTACTATTTAAAATAACAGTTTTCTATTTGTATATATTTTTAAACTTAATTTATTCCTGTGATCAAAGCTACATTTCCAGCATCATTACTCCAGTCTTCAGTGTCACATAATCCTAAGAAGTTATAGTAATTAATGCTTTTATTTAGCAAGGCTGCTTTAAATTGATCGAAAGTAATGATAAACGCTATAATATGCAGATAAATTCTAATCATACTCAGCTGTTTTCAACATGATAATAATAATAATATAATATAATAAATGTTAATAATAAATAAATGTAATAATGTTAATTATAATAAATGCTTTTTGGGGAGCAAATCAGAATATTGGAATCTGTGACTGGAGTAATGATGCTAAAAAAATTTGCTTTGAAATCACAGGAATAATAAATAATAAATTACATGTTAAAATATATTCAAATAGAAAACATTTATTTTAAATAGTAAAAATATTTCAAAATGTCACTCTTTTTGCTGTACCTTGGATCAAATAAATGCACGTTTGGTGAGCAGAATGTTTTTTCTTTAAAAAACATTACAAATGTTACTGATCAAAAACTTTTGAGAGGTAGTGTATAAACAATAATTAAACTGCCACACTATTATTTCTTTTACTTAATTTTTCTAAACTTATTTTTATTTACTTATTTGTTTACATTTAAAATGTAATTTACATGTTTATTTAATGACACATTTTATGATGTGCACTATTATTTTAAATGGCCAGATTTACTAAACAGGACAAACTAGTGTAAGAACGCAATCCTAAAGTCGATGGGAGTGGAAAGTTCTGCATTTGATCTCCTGACAACGCGCAAATTAAAGTAGACGCAGCCAAATAATTTCCATAATGACCTATGCAATCTACCAAGAGCAGCGTTCAAATTTGCGTACAGCCGCTAATAATAAAATGGGTTAAGACATGCTTTTTTGGGTGTTAAATAATGGTGCAAATACCAATACACTGACTACTGCAGACCTTAGCAAATCATCTTGCACGATTCATTTAAATACTCTCCTCCCATGAATTTACATCTGAAAAGGAAAATACAAAGGTCAGATGCAAAGACTGTGTCCACGCTGATGTGATGTTTCACTGCGTATCTTTAGTAAATACTGACAGTAGTTTTTTAGCACCAAAACAGGGTTTGCACTGTTGCAAGCTGTTAGTAAATTTGGCCACAATACTTCTATTTTCCGCAAGGACGCATTAAATTGGTCAAAAGCACAGTAAAGACATATTGCCACAAAACATTTCTATTCCACAACGTTTAGCAGCACAACTGTTTTAATAAGAAGAAAATTGAGCACCATATTAGAATAATTTCTGAAAGATTAAAGTAGTGAACTCCAAACATTTGAACAGTAGTGCATTTATTGGCATATATATTTTTTTACACCAGAAAGCTAAAAGAGAGTTAGGTTGGATGAGAAAGTGATTTTGGACATTTTCTTCCACAAAACTGAGAAGATTTGGTGTTAAAACTATAATTAGGTTGAATTTTCTCAGGTCAGAATGCATGCCAGCGCCACGCTGGATATGACTTTAATTACACTTGAGAAAACATTATAACTCTTCATAAACCGCTGCACTCTTTCATTTTAATGTTCCCTCACTTAGCACAAACCCATCTGGCCACAGACACATTTATCTTTTGAACTTACATGCTTTCCATCACCCAGGTCTTCTTGGGGTCCCTGTGATCCTGTATAATTAAAAGGGCCCATCTATCATGGCAGAGAGTGTCTTACTGATTGGATCAAATGACAGCTGCTATCGTCTGCGTGGTTAAGTCTGTGATACATACCAAAACACTCCAACCCTGGGGGTGATGAAACGAAAGAGTGAAATTAAAAGAGCAGTTTCGTACACTTTATGTATATCATGAGCTTTTGACTGCTGATGATAAACTCTTTTGGTTGAAGGGGAAAAAATATCTCTCACTTCTTTTCCTTCATGCTGAAATTACAGAGGACGAGAGTCAACATTTCCAGACACGTCCTCCAAGAGACTCCTCAGATCTTGCCCCTCACGTGTCTCTCTCTGTGTGTGTGTGTGTGTGTGTGTGTGTGTGATGCTGAATTACGTAAGCAACAGAAGTCCCATATATATTTACACAAAAAATCCCACCTCTTGTCTTTTTTTTAGTTAACAACTAGTCTCCTTTCCGTATCCTGTTTAAATGATGTCATTTGATATTTTCAGATGTTTGTCCCCAACTGTCAATTTCTTCCATTATACATTCTCATTATATCTCTTTTGTTTCAGCTCTCCATGATAACCCCAACAGCCTGAGATACAAGTACAATTTCATTGCAGATGTTGTAGAGAAGATCGCCCCTGCCGTGGTTCATATTGAACTGTATCGCAAGTAAGGACTGTTTGACCAAATGTGTTTTTATCTCTGTTTCCATTTATTTCATGCTCTTTCTGTCTTGTTTAGGATGGTGTACTCAAAGCGTGAGATGGCAGTGGCGAGTGGATCAGGGTTTGTGGTGTCAGACGACGGCCTCATTGTGACAAACGCCCACGTGGTAGCCAATAAAAACCGAGTGAAGGTGGAGCTTAAAAACGGAGCCTCGTATGATGCTAAGATCAAAGATGTTGATGAAAAAGCAGATATTGCCCTCATAAAGATCGATCCACCGGTAAGAGGAACCAACACAACAATGCTGTTATATAGCACATTCCATGAATACAGTACACATTACATTTTTAGCATTAGAAAAAACTGTAGAATAACTGTACTATACTATATATAATAACTGTATATAATCTAAAAAATGTATATTTGCATTAATTTAGACTTCATTTAGACTAATATTGCACTTCTAATAGATACACATTCTGACAACGTTTTTTACTTTACATATTTTGCCTGTTTAAAAGAGAAGTTCACTTTCTGAACAAAAATTTACAGATCATATACTCACCCCGTTGTCATCCAAGATGTTCATGCCTTTCTAGAAAAGAAAGAAATTGTAAGGAAATAGTTTTTTGAGGAAAACATTTCAGGAATTATCTCCAGTGGACTTCAATTGTGCCCATCAAAAATGCCGTTTCAATGCAGCTTCAAAGTCTACCTCTGTATGCTCAGTATGTCGAAAAATTCCCTCTCAGTTTCTCTTTCAACTTCAAAATCATCCTACATCGCTGCAGAGGTATCGACCCAGTGTTTACAAAGTGAACATGCAAAGAAGTTTAAACGCCCTTTACAAAAAAGGGTAAAACTGCAATATAGGATGATTTAAAAGTTGGAGGAGAAAATGAGATGGGAGTTTTTCAACATACCCTAACTGTATTGACCCGGATTACACAGAGTACACATGTTTTAATTTGACATCCTGATGTTGACATTCATTCATTCATTTATATTTTAAAGAAGACCTAATATGCTATATGCTGTCATTTTTACAATATGTAATATAAGTCTCAGGTGTCCCCAGAATGTGTCTGTGAAGTTTCCGCTCAAAATACCTCACAGATAATTTATTAGATCATTTTGAAAATGCTTATTTGAGTAAAAGCAGAAATACACTGTTTTTTGCATGTCTCTTTAAATGCAAATGACCTGCTGCTGTCCACCCCCTTTTCCAGAATAGAACTGTGCCTTTATAGCTGGTACCTCAGATACTGTTCTGTTTGGTTTTGATTATCATGTCTATCGCACTTACATCATGTTATAAAGTCATATCAGTTTAAACTTCTGATGTTTTTCTGAGTGCACACATCCGAAACACACGCACAGAAAGCGGCTGTCACATGACATGTGAGTACTAAACTAAGTTCTCTTTCATCTCTTATTGCACTTAAACTGTCAAAGTACACAAAAGTTTATGTTAAAAACACATGAGTTACAAAAACAGTCAGTTATATCTGTGAAGGTAAGCAGCTGGGAAAGAAATCGCATGTTTATGTTAGATCTGTGAGGCAGCAGTGTAATATACAGTAAGTAAATAAATCAATAAATCCACTGCTCTCTTGTCTCCTCCGAGGCTGGGACTCTAAATAGTGTTCTGTGCTTGTCTGTGCAGCCAATAATAGAATTAGTTAGCATGCTTTGCTTGAACCTTTACCATTACGTTAGAACTGGTACACCGTTGTCGCTTGCAAATAAGTGGAAACTTGCAGATTAATGGGCGGTGATATTATAAAAAGTTCCTCTTACCAGAATGCTTACCAAAACAAATGTACTTGGTTGTTCTTTTTTACATTTTTTTTTTTGGGTTGGTAGATGCATGGACACCATGGAGCCAATTATAGCACTTGAACATGGAAAAGGTCAGAATTTCAAGATATGTCACCTTTAAGAGTTTTAGATTCTATTTTATACCCTATTCAATGCTATATATACTATATATATAGTATATTATATATAATATATATATACTTATATATAAACAAATCTGAGCTGGTAAATAGCAGGTAACTATATGACAACATTCAGGTTGACATATGGAAATGATTTCCATTCCTTTAGCTGTTCTCCAGTTTTAACTTGACTAGATGCATGGGTAAATTAGGGTTAGGAAGGTAAAGACAGTTGAGGATATAAATACTTACAGAGAGAGGGAAAGTTTACCATCAGGCCTCAGGAACAGATGCTGTACTTTCATCAGGCATAAAAGTGTTTTCACACAGTGACTTGAAGGCTGAAGTAATGCTCCAGAAAGCAGTTTGCTAAACTGTTTTAATGACCATTAATCTCTCAGCAGGCACTTAGCATGTTTAGCCCACCACAGACCAAACATCTGTGTGGTTTGTGTACTGAGGTGGACAGATTGTACAGTTTTATAATGTCTTTTTACACAGGAAGCCACCTCACCGTAGTTTAGAAATGGAAACTGAAGTTTTATTTTTGATCCTAATTGTTTATACCGAAGAGGTTCAACCCTGAATTCGACCTGCAATGCATTAAACACGCCAAGCTCTGTTTTAGGATATAGTTACTATTAGTGCAACATCAAAAACCAAGTCCAAATAACGCAAGAGTGTTTCATTAACAGAAAAAAACAGATGGCCAAGCTAAAGATTGCAGGAATTCAAACTTGGCGTCTATATTTCAGCAATTACTGCATTCATGCAGCTCTGTAGTATTTGGAAAGGAGACTTTTCATGTAACCAAAATAGGAACATTACTGACCCCATAAATACAGAATGACCAACGCAATCCTTATAAGGCATCTTAGATGAAATTTTCTATTACCCAAAATCCCCCACTCACTCAGGTCAGTGCAGTGCACTGTGCAAACTCTTAAATATATGTCATGCTGGCTGATAGACACCAGGCAGCATGTTTGGCTGACAATCCTAACCTCGCAATCACTCAGACTCTTAAACATATGTTCTCCAGAGAAATAAAGCACACGCAAACCCGGACTGCATGTTTAATCTGATCCGGTGTTCCCAAAGAATGCATACTGCTCCAAGATCAGATTCCTCAACTGTTTCTTATCCCGATCCCTGTAGTCAAAACAGGTCCCACAATAGTGCCTATAGTCTGAGATATTTTATGTAGCTCTCTCTTAGCTGGTGTTTCTGATGCTGCTGGATTGAATCAGTGGGCTCTTTAATGCCCAGCTGCTAAAGAGTTTGCCCCACTTTGACTGAGTGATCTTGAATGACATCATATGGTCATGTGTGTATGTGCGAGCAATAGTGAGAGAGTTTGAGAGAGACTTGTCTCTAAGACTCGCATCTAACTAAAAGGGCATTTGGGAAAAGCAATAAGGGAGGCAGAAAAGGGCATTGGTTTGAACGGCACAAGTGAGCTGGAGGTCACACTCTGAAAAAAGGATCAGGCACCATAAAGACCCTGGGGAAACTGAGTATGTGTGTGTTTGAGAGAACTTGTGTGTGCCTGCATCCCTGTAAGCAATTACTGCAATTTCTTCCCTTTTTCTGATGCATGCTGAAAGGTTTAAAGTAGGTCAGTACTGTCAAACTTTCAGTAAGTGCATTTACATTCACAGTTATAATCAAGTTTTTGAGTAGTCCAGCTACATGCTGGATGAAACCAAGCTACAGTCAGATTATTTAGGTCTGGTAGACTGATTTTTCAAAACAGTTCTGGAATGTGTACAGTTAGAATAAAACAAGTATAGCATTTTAAGAAGATAAATTACTGCTTTGGACAGATTGAAATCGAACTGCATGTAAACATACATGATGCTACTTTGAAACCGTTTCTACATTTTTTACATTGTGTTTCATGATATTTGTCAGTTCATGCATTTTCTGGGAATTGAACCCTTGACCTTGGTTTTTCTAGCACCATGCTGTACTATTTGAGCTACAGGAATGTTTCAGTAGTTGCAGTGAACCTGCCCTCGTGAAACTAGAGGCAGTCTAATCGAAATACTTAAGAATTTAAACGGGTATTCCACCCCAAAATCACCCATGCATCGTTCCAAACCTGTGTAACTTTCTTTCGTCTGTGGAATGAAAAAGAATGTATTTTGAAGTACCCACTGACTTCCACTGTATGGGCAAAAAGCCCTGTGACATTTCTCAAAATATCTTCATGTTCTACAGAGGAAAAGACATCATACAGTTTTTCAACAACATGTTGGTGAGTAATCAGTGATAGAATTGTAATTTTGGGGTGGAACATTCCTTTAACTAAATGTTTTGCTTAAAAAATTTGAAGAAGAAATTATTGCAAAAAAGATACCACACAGGGGCTGATGTATAGAAAACTGAAACTATTTAAATGAATGGATTCTCTAATATAAATCAGGCACTTATTATTCAAACTGAACAAACTGAGAGGGACAGAACCAACCTTCTCTCATGACGAAAATGTACCTGTGGGAACTTTTTCGCAAGAGGTTCCGAAGTTCGTTGGGAACCACACAATTTAGGAGCCCATTGACTTCCACTGCATAGGCAAACAGCCCATTTCTCAAAATATCTTCTTTTATGTTCTATGGAGGAAAGTAAGTCATACAATTTTGGAACAACATGTTGGTAAGTACATGATGATAGAATTATAATGTTTGGGCGGAATATTGCTTTAACTACATTTTTTGCTACCGGGTCACGGCACCAAAAAATTAGAAGAAGAAATTATTACAAAAAAGATGTATAGAAAACTGATACATTTTGAAAGAAACATTTACATTTATTTATTTAAATGAGTGGATTTTCTAATATAAATTAGGCTCTTATGATTCAGTGAATCAAACTGAATCAAACTGAACAAACAGAGTTTGTATGAGGTACAGAACCAACTAAATACGTACTGTGTACTTTAGACATATTAGATGTGAAAGTTTTGTGATATATTAGATGTGAATTGTCTGCTGAGTGGTGCTAAAAGAGTGTTTATTTTTTTGTTTGAACTGATGAACATGCATATGGTATGTTTTATTTGACACTGGTTTTGTATGTCACCGCAGTTCTGACTTGAAATGTCAGTTGAGTGGCGATATAACCCTAATGTTCTGTGACGTTTCATGCTGTTTTAGCTTGTTCCATCCAGAAAGCGAAACATATGGAGCTGTAATCATCAATCAAGTTCTTGCTGTATAGCAGAAAACTCATTGTAGCTTATTGTCATGCTGCTATTTTTTTGTTGATGTATTCACTGTTAGTTCCACAACTAATTTTCATAAGTGACTCCCCAAAGCTGCAAACTTTACAGTCTAAACTTACATTCACTCACACCCATACTCATGCCTTGACTTGACGAGGGAGAAATAAGCATATATATCACACAACGCAGTTTCACTCATGCAGAAAATGGCAAGCACATGGTGGATGAACTTCGAGGGGAGTCATAGAGCAGATTATTTATTTTCTTCCCAATCTTTTGTCCTTCACACTGTCTTTGTTCCTTCTCTCTCCCTTTATTGGTGGCTGTCTGTCTCTTGGGAAATCATTACTCTGTCTGCAACAGCCAGACATTAGTAACAGAAAAGAGAGGAAAGTGTTTTCCCTCTCAGAAAGAGTGAGAGAGAGAGGAAATGTGGTTCGGGGACTGAAAATGAATCCATATGTATGTGAACATGGATGCAAATTTCACCCACATTCAAGGCAAAGCTGTATAAATGGGGAGCTCTTGAGGGTCCAACCTTCCATGATCTGTTGAACTTCCCATCATTCCTGTTCCCGAACGCAGAAGCTCCAGAAAAAATGAATCATTTTCATGTCTCGGCCCATCACACTTACAGTCAACTCATTTGTAAATCTTCCATGTCTTCCTTTCCATTCCTCTGCTCTGGTTGTGAGCCAAGGCAAAGAGAAAGTTTCCCGTTTAGGTTAGGAGCTTAAAGGCTAACACATAGCGTGCACACAAACAGGTTTTCTTTGGATTATCGATGTTCCAGTGGCCTAAAATGCAGTCCAGACTGCTAATGTGGCTGACTGCTGGTTGGGCCAAAATGAGTCATTTAATATTACAGGGAAAGATGTGAATCACACGTGGGAACAGAAAAGCAGTTTTGACCATGTGGAAGCAAAAGTGGAAGTGTGCAAATGAGAAGAGGATATACATGGTATAAACTACTATGTGGGAAATAGTATGTCACTGAACTCCCCTCCAAATACATACTCCGAAACTCACAGGTCTGAACTTGTCTCAGGTTTAAAGTATACGGTATCATTCCTGGTTACGTGCTAATGTATTTCCAGCTGTTCTGTGATTGAATACAGAAAAAAACACATAGGAAGGAGGAAAAATCACAATTAAGGTCTCTTTAATATCTAAGTTGCTTCTTACAAAATGCAAGTGGAGCCAAGAAGTTTCCAACATCTCTGATTTTTTGATATTCTTTTTAATAGTTCAGTAAATATTGGTCACAGACATGGAAATTTACTTTAAATTTCACCAAGTTGATTATTCACAAAAAACTCACAGATCATGTTTTTATGCCATTTTAAGTCTTATTTTGATGTAACAAAGTGGTTATCTAGGTGTGCTGTTTACTTACTTTCTTAAATTAGCCTTCCCATTAACGGCATTATATTGTTCATTCATATTGAGTAATGAATGCGGAATGCGCACGAACACAAGAGGCGGGATTTATAACCAGCCATATCCAATCATATCGCAATGGAAGCGTTGTCTCCTCTCATGTGACTTTCCCCCATTCATTCTCAATTACCCCCCACCAAACCGACTGCACCCTTTAGGGGGTCTGTTAAAACTCAGTGGGCTCAGGGGAGGCAAGAGAGATGCGAACTCCCATTGTATCTTCACCTGCTGGTTGGACAGTTTTACTTTAGAAAAACTAGTGATTTATACACTTTATGATATGTTTTGTAATACTGGTGTTGTTTTATGTTTGTACTATGATTTCTTTTCTTGCCTCCTCAAATATATATATATATATGAAGAGTTCAGATGCAAAACCAGCTAAAAGCCATCTTGGTCAAAAATGAGATAATGATACTGAGTGAATGAGTGAATTCCAGCCTCAGCCCAATCAGAAGTACCAGTACTTACATAGAAACATATACAAAGTAGCCAGAAAGAAGTGCTCATTTTAAAGAAAAACATTAGATGGATTTAGAGGCTTTTGCATCTGAACATGAATGAAGCTCCCCGCATTCATTTTATAGCTCTACACTCTTACTGTGTGTCACTAATTGTATTATCTGTGTCTGTTTTTATTATTCATAGGGAATTTTCAGCGAAATCCCAAAGACAAAGATTAACCTATACTTAAATGAAACATAATTGAGATCTCTATTAAGTCTACTGAGCTTCTAAAGAAGAAACGTCTGAGGTTTCCTATGGGAAGAACCTTTAATAGCTCACTCACTGAAAATATCTTACAGCCACATCCAACACAAACCCACCAAGTAGAGAACTTCTTGCTTGCAATTAAACTGGTGCTTATCTTTTAAAGTCACTCACATAGCAGTAATTAGAGGCACAATGTGGGACGAGGTGCCTACTGACGGGCACAGTGATGACAGAGCGGGACGGTGAGCTCAGTTCCAACTCCAGTTCCTATAGTCACTTTTACTGCAAGTAGTTAATGATGTCTTTTAAATTCTGCTGTTTCTGCTTTTGTTCAAATTGTAACTGCAAACTGGTGTTTAAAACCAGACACACATTTTTAGTAGTGCATGGGAATGTCAACCTGTGGAAACTCTGTGTAGCTCCACAACAACCATATAATAATAATCTAAACCTTCGAGAGACTGTTACCCGTTTTGCACCTGCATAAGTGCTTGTTAACTACTGGTTGTGGGCAGGGGAAATGTCTGTTCCAGCTCAACAAACTGCTGTTTGATTAAATTTGACCTGAAAGGAAATTAAAATCACCTAAAGAAATAAAATACATCACTACCAATTTTATAGCTTTCTCCACATAAAGGTTTAAGAGATGTCCTTAAACTTTAAAGAAAAACAAGTGGTGTTTGTTTTAATTGTTGTTTTTGTGTTGTTCTTTCTGACACGATTCTGGTTGGTATGTGCATAGAACATCTCTATTGAAAGTAGATTAAATCTTTCCTGTCTTCTTTGCTCTTTCCTCGAGACACGTCTTCAGTGGGAATTCCTATCCTAGCCTTATCTTGAACATCTAATGGGAATGACAAAATCTTCTTTCTCAAAGTTCTTCTAGTATTTCATTGGCAATGGGTGAGAGTGAGACTGTTTTTACATGTCCCATATTGGTATTCTCAGACTGCAGTATCAATAACAAAGACACCTGGGTAGCTGTCATGCTTTTATAGACCAGATGGATGCAGGTGTTTCTGCTGGTAAATGTTTATAAGGAACTGCTGACCTGTAGTCTCACATAGTAGAGGTTTATTAGAGTTCACGGCCTGTTATGGTAACCTCACAACCTGCTGAAATGAGCATCTAAATTTTACGTTTTTGTTTGTTTTGTTTGCAGCTGCGCCTCCATTGATATATCAAGTACATTACAAAGCTTTTAGGTTTTGGCTCCAGTGACGGCCATTTTTCATATCCTGCCAATGTATAATCACTGCTCTAATATACTGATAATAGCCTATATTTTGAGTTCGGACATGAACACTGAACACATGAGTCATCTTTGTGGTAAGGAGAAAGAGCAAGAAATAGAGTGGGAGGCTTTTAGGGTGGTTTTTCCATGTAGATTTTAAATGGAAAGTATAATTTCACAGACACAAAATGGCTAACTAACATGCCACATTGACACAAAATGGCTGACTTAGCTTCACTGTGGCTAATAAGTGGTGTGAGATGTGGACTTTGAGTCTGACGCATGATCTCATCTTTTTGCAATGGTAACCCAATAGAGCGCTGACGTTCCCACCAGGAGTTTATTAGAGTTCTTTGATTGTGGAACGCGTACATAATCGTAGGATGTATATTGCATCTGTGGGATTCTTGATTAGGGTGGATTCCACAGAACTGGAATGAAACTGATTGAGGGTTTAGTTAATGCATTTTAATAGTCATTATAACTGTGCCGTAAACATTTATAAACTACATTTAAGAGATGTGAATTAAGTTTTAGTACTTAAGCTTGCTTGAAAAGAAAGGCCACATTTAAAGAAAGCAGAATCATGTTGATATAACTTTAATCTAGTCCATCTCTGCACATGTTGGACCCTAGGATAGGGAGAAGAGAGTGCTACATTTTTTGTCTAGTTTGCCAGTCATCGTCATCTTTATCCTCTTCTATTTTAAAACGCTGTAAGCGCAGGTCGAGTTCGCTGAGAGTTCACCTCGTGATAAAAGCTTAGGATCATTTTACAGCTTCGTCCTCTCCATTAGGCAGGTACACAGCTTGGGTTGAAACTGTACAGCAGCAAGGCAGCCATTTTGTTTCTTTCCAAACTTGTTCACAGCCTGACATTTTAAAGTAAGACAGCAGTAGTGTTGTAGAAAATTGTTGTATAATCTTCAGATTACAGCTTGGAGAGCTCGGACAGACATTGTGAACCATGTAATATTAAAAATATAAGGTTTAACACTGAATATTTCATTAGTTAACCTTTCAGTTGAAGCTTTCTTTGGTAAATACAGCTCACACTGCTGTCATCTGAACTATCCCTAAAATACAGAGCTCATACATACGCGCAAAATGAGAACGTAAGGGCGTCTGGTGTGTTTATCAAGCTCAGAGTGTCTGCTCTCCACTCTCTGACTCTATTTTTACAGTCGGTAAACAAAATAGACACCAGTGCAATGGCTAAACAAGCATATTCTGTTGTCACAGAGAGCGCTCTAATCAAGCCCCTGTGTTGAGAGGGGAGATTCCATAAATGATTCCCCACAGGAAGGGCAAAACAGCATTCCGACTCGTCCCGTCCCGTCCTAAGTGGTTAGTTTTCCGTGATGTCATAAAGGTTGCATGGCGATAAGGTTTCAAAGATATGAATCGAATATCCAAACTCCTGTTTGGCAGACACTTGATAGCGGATGCACAGAGGTGTTAGAATAGAACTGTTTGTATGGCAGTTCTGGGCAGTTCAGGAAATCGAAGGCTAGAATTATGGAACGCCTGCATACGAGCATTTATCACATGACTGACTTTGCAATGTCATAAAGTTGCTAGAATGTCAAAACCAGCTGTGTGGGGTGGCCACTATTGGATTTCATTTAAAGTTCTTTTATAAACTTTTGCAAGCTTTAGGATCGTGAAGTGTTGGGATATTTCTGTCTTACGAGCAGATGCTAAAATAAAGGTCACATTCTCTACGTAACAGACTTGATTTTTTCTTTCTTTCTGCCCGACAGAGTAAGCTTCCTGTGCTTTTGCTCGGCCGATCGGCTGACCTCAGACCAGGAGAATTTGTGGTTGCTATCGGCAGCCCGTTTTCCCTCCAGAATACGGTTACCACCGGGATCGTAAGCACCACGCAGAGAGGCGGGAAAGAGTTGGGTCTACGAAACTCGGATATGGATTACATTCAGACGGACGCCATCATTAACGTAAGCAAATTAGTTATTTGTTACATACTTTATTATTTTAATGTGTGCCTCTTTATATGATGGTCTTAACACGGGGCTCGCACAAATCAAGCCACAAAACACAAGCATGTCTTAACACATGAAATGTCTCTTTTACAGTATGGCAACTCAGGAGGACCATTAGTCAATCTGGTGAGCATTTTCTCATTCCAAAACTGTTGAATAAATCCCATATGAACATTCATATACACTACTTATATTTGCACAGAGCTTGACTGTGTGGTAATTACCAGGGCCTATTTTCCCAGAATGCATGTGTCTGGTGTTACAGTAATGTTACCCCAGTGAGTCTGTAATTTGACATGGTGGAAGTCAAGCCATCAATCAAATGTGTAAAAAAAGGTGTCTTTTTTAAATTCATGACCCAGTTTAAAAGAGTCAAGAGTGAATATGAAAGGGTCTTAATAAACACTGAGTGGAGTGATTATTTTGTGATGTACCTTTTGACCGTACATTATACCACTTACAGTATTGTGTGGCTACCAAGCAAATAAAAAGAATAAATGGACATTAAATAGTAATTCTGAATTATATTCTATTTTAAATGTATGTACTATTATAGTATTTATTAATGTTTTGAGTTATTTTTATATTTTCTGTTTCAGTTTTAATTTAGGTTTTATTAATTTTATGTGCTTTTGTCAGTTTGAG
This sequence comes from Labeo rohita, assembly GCF_022985175.1. NCBI lineage: Eukaryota > Metazoa > Chordata > Actinopteri > Cypriniformes > Cyprinidae > Labeo > Labeo rohita. The sequence goes on from NC_066885.1 coordinate 13,768,827, forward strand.
TTTTTTTAAATTTCTATTTACCTTTAATTTGTATTATTTATGTTTTAATTTTACTCATTTTAGTACTTTAATATAGTTTATTTATTTTAGTTAGTTCAGTAAGTTTGCATTTTTTATATTTAGTTTTATTATAGAATTTTTTTAATTACTGAAAACTATTTTTAATAGTTTTACTATTAGTTATAGTTAACAATATCAAAACTAATTCGATTTTAAATTATTCAAATTGTTTTAATTTAGTAGGCTATATTATGGAAGAATATATATTTATCATATGTGACTCTGGACCACAAAACCAGTCATAAGTAACATGGGTATATTTGTAGCAATAGACAGTGATACATTGTACAAAATTATTGGTTCTTATTTTTTAATGCCAAAATCATTAGATAGTAAGTAAAGATCAAGTTCCATGCCGATATTTTGTACATTTCCTACCGTAAATATATTAAAACTTAATCTTTGATTAGTAATATGCATTGCTAAGAACTTCATTTGGACAAGTTAAGGCAGTTTTCTCAATATTTTGATTTTTTTTTTGCACCCTCAGATCTCGGCCAAATATTGTCCTGTTCTAACAAACCATACATCAATGGAATGCATTTAAATTCAGATGATGTAAAAATATCAATTTTAAAAAATTGACCCTTATGACTGGTTTTGTGCTCCAGGGTCACATATATGAATATATTATAGTAGTGATGCAAGAGAAATGAAAGATCTTGATGTGTTCTTTATTGGTATACTAGAGTCAAATATACATAATTAAAAACTAATTTTAGAAATCATTTAATATTTTACCAATATTGTCAGGTTTATTCAGTCATATTAAATAACATATTTTTCTTTTTCCTGTAGGATGGTGAAGTGATTGGGATCAACACGTTGAAGGTGACGGCCGGAATCTCCTTCGCTATTCCATCAGACAAGATACGGCAGTTTCTTGCTGAGTCATATGACAGACTGGCCAGAGGTACGACACAGTATATTCATATCCAGAAATGATATATGAGATAGAGTGTTTTACCTCATTATTTGCTGTAGAGTAACTTTGATTATGTTCTTCTGGCTGTTTTACAGGTCGAGGAGCCACAAAGAAAAGATACATTGGTGTTCGTATGATGACCCTCACTCCTTCGTGAGTACATAAGCACATCCATGCATCACCCATTCATCACCCAAAAATGAAAATCCTGTCATTAATTTCTCACCCTCATGTCGTTCCAAACCCGTAAGACCTTCGTTCATCTTCAGAACACAATAAATTAAGATATTTTTGATGGGATTCAAGAGCTTTCTGACCCTGCATAGACAGCAACGCAACTACCATGTTCAAGGCCTATAAAGGCAGTAAGGACATCATTAAAATAGTCCATGTGACATCAGTGGTTCAACTTTACTGTTATGAAGCTATGACTGTTTAATGATGTCCTTACTACCTTTCTTGGCCTTAAATTGTTTCCCAAGGTCAGAAAACTCTCAGATTTCTTAAAAAATATTTACATTTGTGTTTCGAAGATGAACAAAGGTCTTATGGGTTTGGAATTTTCATTTTTGGGTGAACAAATTTTAGGTTACTAGCATGACCTTATGGAAGATCTTAATTCTGTTTTTACACTCTGTGTGGTTTATAGTGCCGTATTATAATTTGAAGCTTTTTTTTTTTGGATGTAAAATATTTTACAGCTTTAATTCTTTGTTGAAAACAGATCTGATGTAATTTTATTCATTCCCGTTCACAGACTGTCCAAAGAGCTGAGAGGTCGACTGCACGACTTCCCTGACATCACGTCAGGAGCCTATGTGATTGAGGTCATCTCTAAAACCCCAGCTGCAGCGTGAGTCACCAAAACTCAAAATCCCATAATGCCAAGCAGGTCAAGAGTACAGGTCAAGTTGTTTGCCAGAATTCATGCTGCTTTTACTGGCCACATGCTCTCTGCCGTCATGCTTGGAAGGATATTGTCTTTGGCTCCATCTATCTACACATGTTTTAAATTTATGTTTGACCCCCACCTATCAAAACACACTCAACACACACACACACACAAAAACCTGCTGATGTTCATAATTTCAGCCTATCGTGTTTATTGACTCGCACAAAAACCTCTTCCTCTGTATTAATGTGCATAAGCGCGAGAGGCATCTAGAGTGCTGAAGATGCATTTAAATGAAAGGGATAGTTCACCTAAAAATGAAAGTTCCAATGTTGTTCCATATCCTGTGAGTCAGGATGTGGACCGATTTCTCATTAGCCACCCAAATCCTATGACTCAGGCCTAGTCACTGCCACATCATATCCTTGAACATTTTTATGGTGTCTTGTCTTTATTATATACTTGTTAAAAATAAACGCAAACACAGACTCAAGGGCAAATTTAGGTTTTGCAGATTCATATGATGAAATTCTTTGTGCATGAAATGTTGTTTTCATATTATTCCACAACCACAGTCCAATCCACTGCCCACCACATCCTGATTCAGGACATTTTTAGTTTTCCTGAAAGCTTATACATGTTAAGAACAAGCTCACATGGCACCCAGACACACAAACGACTGCTTCTTTTCTCTCTGCATGACACCACTACGCTTATGATTCACAATTGAATAACAGATGATCACCAAATGTCACACTTGCAGTCCAACAAACAGGAAGTAGTTGTGAAGTCTAGTATATAACTTACTGTAGGTGGTTACTCGGGGCATGTGAATGTGTTTTGTTTGACCTAATACAGATGTAGGTGTGTATTGTGTAGGTGTGTAATTTGCTTTTAAAAGCCCAGTTATAAGGTCTGAGAGTCATTACGCTTTTAATGTTGATGTTTTGATAAAGCATACAACTGTAAAAATACATTACGCACAGCCTTAAGAGTTTGTTTTGGAAGCTATTTTGAAGTAATTCTGGGAAATCCAGCAATATTTGATTTGTACTGGAGAGGTTTCAGTTTCTGGGATGTAAACGCCAAAGATTAGGGCTTAATCAAAAAGAATTATTTCGGTCATCTTTAGTCCTCAAATGCCTTTTCTTTTCTGCAGAGGTGGACTTAAAGAGCACGACGTCATCATTTCCATCAATGGTCAGCAGATCTCCACAGCGACGGATGTGAGCGCAGCCATCAAAAAAGACACCAGTTTACGCGTGGTGGTTCGACGTGGCAACGAGGACGTCATCCTCACTATCATTCCCATGGAGATTGACCCTTGACCCTAAACAGAGCTGGTGTTCATCGACCCCACCAATGAACTTGCCGGGTGTGTCCTCTGCACCGCACCTTACGAGGAACATCTGGCCAATTGTCCATGTTCTTGAAATGACAAGCAGGGTGAAAGCTCACCCTGAGATTTTAGACTGTACAGAGCACAGTGATGTAGATTCACATTTATTAATGTTTTTATTTTAATCATAATGATCGATTTAGAACATGCTACTACTGTTTACTGTTCAACATAAGCCATTGAACGTAATTAGATTTTCCAGAATATAGATTTGCTCTTTCATTACCCAACAGTTTAGTGCACAGCAACTTGATTGGAATTTCTAACCATTTTTGTAAAATAAATTAAATTTTTTGTTGTTTAAAAGATTAAAAACCTTTTGATATTACGCTTTTCCAGAGTAAAATTGTTTTTGTTTTTTTTAATAAAAGTTTATACGATACATTGGTGATAACTTTTGTACCAGAAACTGAAAAAAAAAATCTATAAATCAGCACGATTGTTTTCAATAATAATAATAAGGAATATTTCTTGAGCATCAGATCAACATATTAAAATGATTTATTAAAATAAAGGATCATGTGACAATAAAGACTGGAGTAATGGCTCCTGAAAATTCTTCTTCCAACCCCATACTTTTGGATGGTAGTGCACATGTATTTGCACATCTTTGTGCACAGATAGAACATATTTTATTTAATATTTTTATTGAATAATATTTTTTATTGTTTATTAATTCCAGCTGCTCAGCTTAACTCCAACGGTTCAAACAAAGTAAAATAAAATTCAATCAGATGCATTTTCTGTACACATAACAGAATCAGCTAGAATCACGAGCTTTCGGTGTACGTCATACATGGCACACACCCTCCAGTTGGCACTAGCAGATGCCAAAAATAAAAAGAAAGGGTCAGGAATCAGGCCTGTTATGAAAAAGTCCAGAGCCTTTGCCAGTACTGCCAGAATGTTCACTGCTGTACAGCATGAGCAAATAATTGAAAAATCTGATTAAGTTTCAGTTTGTTTTATAACAATCATGGAGCAAGTTAACACTTCAGAAACATTCTAAATTGTTTAGGCAAGTGCTGTAACAACTGATGTAGAAATCACTGATTTTGTATATACAATATATAACACATGCATTGATTGGAAAATCACAGTGACATCGAAAAGAGGTGAGAACCACTGGCAGACCTTAGTTAAACCTTTGTTTTTTTTCAGTAATAAACCAAATGAACCACAGATTTGCCTTGATTTTTTTGTATTCAGTAAACTCTGGTTAACACTGGTGCCATCTAGCGGTGATAGGGTGTAACAACATTCACATGAACCCTTACATAGACAACAGACAAACTACAAGACAAGCTACATATTAAAATAGTAAGTAGGGGGCGCTATAATACAGTGAAAGGCGAGAGCGGGGAACAACACAGGCTCATTCAGAGGTCAAACGTCCTCATCCCACTGCCTACCACAGATGAATCCATTCACTGACGTCATAATGATTTCACAGTGATGTCAGACCAAAGGAAATGTTTCAATGAGTGAAAGTTAAGCAGTATTTTAGCATAGCATTTCTCAGTTATCCTATATGTCTTGCTTCTCCGTTGAGTATTTTAACTAAGGCTGTTCTTAAGTAGTGTGTTGCAACTTGCAGCTGGTAACTTTTCTGCTTAAAGTATCATAATAAAACGTATATTTTAAAACCCAGATAGCAAACATACGTCTGCAGATGTCTGTTAAAGATCTCTTGATCTGGAAAGCATCTGCTGTGTACAAACGTCTAATAGACGTCTTTCAGATGTCAGTTTTATGTACATTCTAAATCGTAAACATCTTAAAGACATCTAATAGACATCTATTTGACATCTGATAGGAAACTTCCTATAGACGTATTGATGTAGGTGCAGATGTAAATGCAGACGTCAAATAGACGTCTCTCTGTGATGTACGTGTGGTATCGGAAAAAAATTATGTACATCACCATTGAAAAGTGTGGGGTCAGTGAGAGTTAGTGAGAAAGAAAGAAGGAAAGAAAGACAGAAAGATTTTATTCTTTTATTCAGCAAGGATTCATTTGTTTGATCAAATGTAACAGTAAAGACCTTTTTAGTGTTACAAGATTTCTATTTCAAATAAATGCTGTTCTTTTACATTTTCTGTTCATGAAAGAATTCTGAAAATGTATCAGTGTTTCCATGAAATATTATAACAGTTTTCAATAATGCTAATAATAAGAAACACAAATAAATAAAGCAAAAAGCAAGGAGATAAAATACACTATAATACAATATATTATTTGTTTAATACTGTAATACTGATGGCTATTAACACTATTTAACAGTATAAGGTCCATGCACAGTGTTATGTAATAGACCATGTGAGAGTTGTGTCTTAAACAGTTGGTACCATGGATTGCTGTCTCTCATGAGGTGACCTATGACCCCATCTAAGGACGCAAGAATGAGATCATCTGTTATCTCAGTGGTGATGCCAGTAGCTGAAAGTGCATTGATGCCTCCATGCATCTGTTTAGACTGTACTAATTACAGTATCTTTACTATAAACAGTCTGAAGAATGAATGAGAGCGCTGATGGACAGAGTTTCTACTCCAGTAAACATTAGCTTAACAAAGTTTGGGTTTACTAGAGTTCATCCGTAAATTAAAATTATTTATTTTTCGTTAGTTATTTATCTCATGTTGTTCCAATCCCATATGTCTTTCTTTGTTTGATGGAACACAAAAGAAGATGTTAGGTGGAATGACAGCCTTTAACAGAATGACACCATTCAATGTGAAAATAGTAGCAAACAAAGTGAACGCTGCCTGAGGCTGTCATTCCCTGTTCTGCCTAACACTTCCTTTTGTATTCCATGGAAAGAAAGAAAGTGGAAGTGAGCCTGGATCACAAAACCAGTCATACGGGTCAAATTAAGTTTGAAATTAAGATTTATACATCAACTGAAAACTAAATAAATAAGCTTTCCATTGATGCATGGTTTAGGATAGGACAATATTTGGCCAACAAACAAATATTTCAAAATCTGGTGCAAAAAAAAAAAAATAAATATTGAGAAAATCACCCTTAAAATTGACCAAATGAAGTTCTTAGCAATACATATTACTAATCAAAAATTAAGTTTTGATATATTTACGGTAGGAAATTTACAAACTATCTTTTATAGAACATGATCTTTACCTAATATCCTAATGATTTTTGGCATAAATTTTTTTTACCCATACAGCGTATTCCTGGCTATTGCTAGAAATATACCCGTGCAACTTATGACTGGTTTTGTGGTCCATGGTCACATATGAACAAACCCCTCTGTAAAAAAAACCCTTCAGAATATCCATCTTATTCTTAAACGCGGAAGTAAGCCTATGGGTGAGACTTCCAGTTCATTATTCGCTATAGGGAAATAAGGAGAAGAATAACAACGTGCAGTAAACGGTAAACCTGTTTCAATATGATTCAAAATCATATGATAAGACACACCAATTTGCAATATCAAGAAGCAAAACAAACTGTTTTGTACAGCTAAAAATAGCTGGATGCGGATGAGACCAGAAGCCAGACCCATAAAATTCACAAACAGCCGTGCCCACCCTTACGGGAAAAATAAGGTAACAACTGGAAACTCATTTTTAAAAAACAGTCTTTCAAAATAAAAAGATTTGTAATGTTATTAAAATCTACAGTTGCATATAGATAAAGTGTGATAAATGTGTATTTTGGATGTTTTCTTTCCACTAGCTTTAAAGAAGACATTTTTGGACGCCAAAACCGACCTAAATAAATACATAAATAAAACGATTTTTTTTTTGACTGTATCGTCTTCATTTAAGTTGCTAAAAATCTTTCAGAGTAAAAGAACGACCAGTGCTGTGGTTTAGATCTAAAAACACCAGGTGGCAGTATGAAACCCTGTCAAGATGATGAAAATAAAAATGAAAACACACTCATATCATCTTTGAAATACATCCATTATAGCGCCTAAAATACCATTCGTTTAATTCTTGTCACATAAACCCTTAAATCCTTTTCATCAGCTGCTGATAAGACATAACAGACTGACAACAACTTTGTGACAAGATTGTAAATTGTTACGGTTAGCTTGTGAGTTTTTGTTTTGATTGACGTGTAAGAAACATTCCTCATTGGTCAAGCCAAAGGCGTGACGTAACTGTGCCACGCAGCTCTTTGAGCATCCCACTACTGCGAAGGCTATGAATATTAACAAGGTCAAGCTGACGTTGCTTGGTAACCCTGGGGCGTCCAGTCACGTTTCCTAATTAATATTTACAAGTCAACCTTTAGCATAGTAGGATTTGTTACTTTTCAGTCAATCAGAGTTTACTGGTCGAACGTCACTCAACGTATTTAATATTCATGAGACAAGCACGGAGGCTGTTTAAAGTTAAATAAACGCCGCGGCGCGACTCGTGTTGCACACAGTGTGCAGCGGCGCTGAGGGACAGGGGACGGAACGAGACGAACAGAACCGAACCGAACCTGCGAGGCAAGAAGACGCTTCTAGAGAATGACGTCCATTTGTCCAAGATGCGATAAGACTGTGTTTTTCGGTGAGAGTTTTCCCACTCGATTTATCACTCAGCAGAAGTGCAAGCAAAGTTCATTTGTTTGTTATTGTATCACTGGACTGGACTAATTGACTTAAACTGCAGGGTATTTATAATATGTGCTGAAAGGTCAGAGGTAATTTATTTTTTAAAAGGAATAATCCTCTGCAAATCTTGACAGAGTTACATAACAAGGGTTTGAAAAGAGTTTTTGTTTGTTTTAGAGTCATTCGTTTGTAAGCAGTGTGATTTGAACACTTTGTTTTCTTTTTGGGGTCTTAAATCGAGTTTAATAGTTCAAAAACACATCGGATTATTACTTTATGATTTATGTGGTATTGTTGTTTGCGCGCGTGTGTGTGTGTGTGTGTGTGTGTGTGTTTATATGCTTTATAACAAAAGTCCATGAATGTTCTTTTTCACTTTGGGATCTCAATGAATTATATACATAAATGTAATTAATTTCCATATTCGTATGCTGTATACGTCAGTAATCATGCCAATAGTGAATTTGTATAAGATTTAATGTTTTTTTTTTATTTTGTGCAAATGTGGTCTTGCTGTCCTTGATAAGCATGAAAAGTGTGTGACTGTGAAATGGTTAAATGCATGTGTCTAGTGAGTTTAACTGGGACAGAGTAAAAGATTTAGGGTAAAATAATAGGTTAATTTCAAAATTACTATTATAATTTTTCCTGCACACAGCATAGAGATTTCTGGGACCTCAAACTGTCAGTCTCAAGAAGAAGATGAGTGTTCATTTTGCAGCCTATGCAGAACTAAGTATTGTTATTGATAGGTCAAGCACAAGTGGCCCCGACGCTCCCACAACCACATTAGAGGATGTTCTCTAGTCTGTCCCGTTATTGTCGGCTCCTGTTTAGTATTCTGTCCCGGCATCCAGTATCCGTGGGGCTAGTAAATGCTATAGCCCATGAAAAGAGAATTGGGTGACGGTGTTACGTAAGCATTTGGCAAGGGACTCTTGAACAAAGTGAGCGGATCTGTTGTGCTACTGTTGCAGGTTAGCGGATGGAGTAACTCTCTTTTTGGCTGCGTTGAAGAGGAGCTTGATGATTTGATATCCCCGCTGAGCCTAGACTTCTGAATATGTCTGAGTCAGTGTGCTCTCTGTTTGACCTGACTAGTTTTGTCTGATGGAATGTGTGTGTGTGAGAGACAGACCTTAAGAATGTTGGCTTGTTAGGCTTTGGGGAGGTGGGTTTAGCCCCCAATATGCACAATGTCAGTGTAAAATGCTTTTATATCATATCATGGCTCTTTTGATTGGTATGTTGTAACTACAAAAAAATATGCTGATTGATTGATTGCAGGATGGGATGTTGACCAGTGTGTTTTTCTCTGAATTGCTTGTGTTTCTCACTGCTGTGCTCCAAAGTCCATGACTGTTTACTGTGTGTTTACTTATAGCAACTATTGATTTTTTTTTTTTTTTTTCAATTCATGAGCTGATAGACTATGAATAAGACAGCAAGCAGTTTTTTTTGTGCTGAAGCTAGCTGAAAATCAGCATACAATATTGTTTAAAAAATCGAGGTGGGAAAGAGATTGCATTTAATTGATCAAAAATTCAGTAAAAACAGTAATATTGTGAAATATTATTACAAATAATAATAACTGTTTTATAATTGCATACATTTTAAAATGCCATTTATTTTTGTGATGGCTAAGTTGAATTTTCAGCAGCCATTACTCCTGTCTTTAGAGTCACATGATCCTTCTAAATCATTCTAATATGCAGATTTGCTGCTCAAGAAACATTTCCTCTTCTTATCAATGTTAGAAACAGTTCTACTCAATATTTTGTAAGAACAGTGATATATATATATTTTTTTTCTTCCAGGATTTTTTTCAGGCTTTGAATGAACAAAGTTCAAAAGAACAAAATAAATGAAATTGATCTTGCTAAGCCCAAACATTTAAATGGTAGTGCATCTAGTTTTTTATCACTCATTTTTTTTAAATATCAGTAAAATGGTTGTTTGTTTGATTGTGCAAAAAAAAAAAAAAAAAAAACTGCTTGTGAAGTTTAGAAAGGTCAGAGATAAGATGCTCTTTTCGACATCCGCTTGATAGGAGCAGATCCGACTCAGCAGGGTTTGGATTAAAACAGGATCTCCATTTGGAGCACTTCTTTGGATGGTCCAGTTTGTTCTTCCTCTCCTTTGATGCTGAATTGTTCAGCTGCAAATGCACAGATACAGACTCCACCCTAAAAAAATATGAGTGGATAGTCTTCTCAGAGCTCTTGTAAATATTGTTTATAGATATCTCTTTGGATATGAATGCACAAACACACCCTAAATTATAGCTGGTTTATTAAACTGCATTTTAGCATTTGCTGAGCAGGACACAGCTGTAATGATCTGTTAATTTACAGTAACAGTAACTGTAAAAGTCATATAAATAATACCATTAAATTTTTAAAGTTTTTGAAAGTCTCTTATGCTCTTTATATAATATAAATTTATATTATATTTAATTTTATATTATATTATATTAATATTATATCTATATATTTAAAATATTAAAATTGTAATATATTTTTAAAAAGTCCTATGATGAATTTTCAGCAGCCTTTACTTGAGTCTTCAGTGTCACGTTCATTCAGAAATCAAAATATGCTGATTTGCTGCTCAAGAAACATTTATTATTATTATTATTGTTATTATCAATGTTGAAAATTGTTATAATGCTTAATATTTTCATGGTGTGATACATTTTTACAGTTTCTTTGATTAATGAAAGTTCTAAAGAACAGCATTTGAAATAGTAAAGACATTTTTATAATATTACAAAAGATCTGTCACTTTGGATCAATTTAATGCAACCTTACTGAATAAAAGTATTAATTTATTTTTAAAAAATCAGACCCTTAACTTTTAAATGATAGTGTATGCTTGATACGTTTTTCTTGCTTTCTTTCAGTTTAGAGAACAAGAAGACCACGTAAAGCTAGTTATACAAAGTCATGTTTTTGACCAACATATGTGATCCTGGACCACAAAACCAGCCTTAAGTAGCACGGGTATATTTGTAGCAATAGCCAAAAATAAACTGTATGGCTCTCTCAATTTTAAGGCAGCCAGGTTACAAATTATTTTAGGTTGACTCAACAAATTGTTTTTTACAGTGTAGGATATGAAGTAAAGATCATGTTCCATGAAGATATTTAAAAGATAAAACATAATTTTTGATTAGTAATATAATTTTAATAACTTTAAAGGTGATTTTCTCAATGTTTTGAATGATTTTTGCAACCTGATTTTAGATTTTCACATAGTTGTATCTCAGCCAAATATTGTCCTATCCTAACAAACAATACATCAATAGAAAGCTTATTAATTTAAAAAAGACTGGGTCTGGTCCAGCAACTTTTACTCTCTAAAAGCCATTCACTTAGAAAGGAAGAGGCTGTTTGACTGAGATGCAAAGCAGCCAAACAGAAGTTTATCACTACAGGACAACTGCAATCTTATTAATTGGTTGTAATTTAGATATACATTACTGCAGTAAAAGCAGTCATTCTCAGCATTATATATCACACACAATGATCAGATAACCCATTACACTCTCTCCCTGTTCTAGCTGAGAAAGTGAGCTCTCTGGGGAAGAACTGGCACCGTTTCTGTCTGAAATGTGAACGATGTAGTAAGATTCTGTCTCCTGGAGGCCATGCAGAGGTAAGCAGATATTGATATTGCTGATGTTGCAGACTGAGATGACACTAAAGAAATCTCTCTCTAATCATTGTGCTTTTCCCTGTCTTTCTTTCTTTCTTTCTACCTTCCTTCAAGAGTTTTTTCCTTTTGAATTTCAGTGTGTAGTTCATTAAATATTTGATGAGTTTCTTTAAAAATCTGTTAAGGGAGAAGTCCACTTCCAGAACAACAATTTACAAATAATTTACTCACCCCCTTGTCATCCAAGATGTTCATGTCTTTTTGTCTTCAGTCGTAAAGACATTATGGTTTTTGAGGAGAGCGTTTCAGGATTTTCTCTATATAATGGACTTCACTGGTGCCCCGATTTTGAACTTCTAAAATGTAGTTTAAATGCAGCTTCAAAGGGCCCTAAACGATCCCAGCCGAGGAAGAAGGGTCTGTCATTTTTTTTCGGAAAATAAAAATTTGTGTACTTTTTAAGCACAAAAGCTTGTGTAGCACTAGCTCTGGAATGCGCATCCACATGCTACATACTATTGAATTACGTCGAAAGGTCACGCCAAACGTAGGCGGAACTACAGACCCAGTGTTCACAAAGCGAATGCACAAAGACTAAGGAAGTGCAAGTAAGTCAAACGCTATTTACAAACAAAAAGGTACAACGATGTCAGACGATTCTGAAGTTGTAGGAGAAAATTGTTCGCCATACTCTACCTTTTTGAGCTGGAGTACACATAAAATTAGACGTGATTCATAGTGTCGTGAACGTGCAAAGTATACAAATTTTTATTTTCCGAAAAAATGAACTGAGTGTTTCACTAGATAAGACCCTTCTTCCTCGGCTGGGATCATTTAGAGCCTTTTGAAGCTGCATTTAAACTACATTTGGAAGTTCAAAATTGGGGGACCAATGAAGTCCATTATATGGAGAAAAATCCTGAAATGCTTTCCTTGAAAACCATAATTTGTTTATGACTGAAGACAGAAAGACATGAACATCTTGAATGACAAGGGGGTGAGTAAATTATTTATAAATTGTTGTTCTGGAAGTGGACTTCTCCTTTAATTAGCCAGTTTGACTCGAGTGCTGATGACTTTGATCAGACAGCACAGACAGGATCCCTGATGACAGATACATTTTAGACTGTGATTCTAGTTGTCCTAATTCTGGGTCTAAATGTATCAACAGAGTTTCTCACAGTGAAGGCTGCACATCCACAGTGTCATAGTTTAGCAGGCGATCACACGAGCTCAGTCCTTTGAGCTGACACTGATTGCAGGTCATCCCTGTCCCTCTCTTCCATTTGGGTGCCCCTCATTGTCTTTTTTTCTGCATTCCTTGTTTCCCCTCTCTTTTATATTGAACTGACATGTGTGAGGGTCCTGTCTAATACGTTAGGGGACATTTTCCAGTTCGGTGATCTGTCTAGTTTCCTTGTTTGGGTTAAATGCTTTCATTCCTTTTCATTCCATTCATCCATTCCTTCACCCGTAGACTTGTCACTCATCACAAGTGGATTTTTATGGAGGAACTGAAAGTCCTACAATAACTGTAAACACAGATAATTAGTATTTATAGTAACCTCATTGGATCTGTCTGGCATGTTTTCTGACTGTCAGGAAGAGATTACAATTACAAATATATGTATTATTTATCTATTTAATATTGGATGGAACATTTAAGCATGTTTGTTTTCTTGAAACTGTTACATAAACCCATTCCCATACTCTCTTTGAACCCTGAACATCAAAATAGCAAAGAACGAAAGGACAAGAAATAAATAAATTATTGTGTTCAAATAAATATCCCCGGTATGCCTTACTTTATCCAGTCAGTTTTACAGTATAAAACAGAAAAGAGATTGACAAGAACAGCGGGATGAAAACTGACTGGCTGTGGTAACACGAAGTGAAACAGATTCTTTTAGTCTTGGGGTATACTGCTACTTGCCTGTTAGAGGAAATGTAAATCATAATATTCTTAACCACAGTGAAATTCCTAGAGAAATGGCAGTAATCTGTAATTTTCAGAAACGCATGTTCAGTCCAATATAGTTACGCCAGTTCAAATAATTTTACTGAACAAGTAGGTATATCTGTAAGCATATGCTCTTTTTCTCCCACACTCAGTGTTACTGTGGGTCTTTACCAGAACTATTACAGGGACAATAGAGGGACAAAGATAAGTGTTCATTCAAACCAGAAAACAATCGTCTGCCTTTCTCCCTCTTTTTCTTTCCTCCTTCTCCTTCCTTCTCTTTCTCTCTTTCTTTCTCAACACGCTCGCGCCTGCATGCACACAAACAGAGCAGTCACACACAGCTTTAGTTTAATTATAAGGTGAGCTCTGACTTAAAATGAAGGAGGGTTTTGTTTTCTATTGCGATTTCATTTGTGTTGATAAAAATGGATGGACAAACAGCTCTTTATTGTCTCACTAAATGATATATTTAGGCTTGTTACTCTTTTATTACAGCTATTGTGTTCCCTTTACTGCGTGTGTGCTCTTTTTTTTTTTTTTCTCTCTTATTGTGTTCAAAACAGCAGGAGGTTGTGTTGTTGTTGGTGTTCGCTAACTGCAGGTGTCGACTGCTTTATTTAAATTCTATTCTTTGGGAAACCGCTCTCAGTGGGAACACAAACTGTATTTTTAGTTCATGCCACAAGATAGATATTGAGATAGATAGACAGACATTGAGACAGATGTTGCTTTTAACATATAAAATATACATTAAAAAATCCCTGATGATGATAAATGTGAAAATTAATAAATGCATATTTTCCTAATATGTATTCACTCAGTTTAGCATGTTATTTTGGCTTTATTTTAAGAGCACTGTTTTGTACGCACACACACACACACTATAATGCATGCACACTAAAATAGAGGTATGTGTTTGTGTGTGCGTAAGGAGGCTTGAATTTCAGTCCAATTTGAGCCTGACTGGGTCTTTTTATGCAGTCTGGGAGGAGCAGGAAGGAACAGAAGGATAAACAATGACCTCTAATGAATCCAGCACGACACAAGCCGCTTTATTCCATCTCCCACACACACTTCTGATCATTTTACCTTGTCTGAAAATGCAGGTTTCAGTAGAAGAGTGCCTTGAACAAATTTTAACCTTTCCAAAGTTTTAATAAAAAAATAATTAAAATTGCTAAGTCAATATATTACTGTTTGTTCAGTTTGTGTACGCGCTTAAATTAAAAATATTCTCTATATTATGTTTAGTGTGTTTTATTGACATAAAGCCTTTGTTTCATGTATGCAGCAAAGTGCAATGAGATATTCTGCTATGTATGTAAAATAGAGTTGAAATGGACTAATAAAGAGATTCTTTCTCTCACACACAGCATGATGGATTGCCTTACTGTCATAAGCCCTGCTATGGAACTCTCTTTGGACCTAAAGGTATGTACAATAAGTTGTAACTGGAGTTTGTAAGCCATGTTGTGAGTGTGTGTACAACTGAGATATTTTACACTTAAAATGCAATGTTTTTTATACAAAGATGAGTGAGAATCTTGGGGAAGTGTATTTGGGTTTTTTGTGGTCTTTAATGCTAGTTGCTCTTTATGTGGTGTGTGTTCTTGTACAGGAAATAAAGGTTTGAATCAGGGCTCATTTAGTGACATATGACTCTCAGTGACTTTTAGAATAACCTTCCAACCAAAGACAGTACACTTACAGCTAGAAACCTTATCCTGTGTGTGTGTGTGTGTATGTTTGTATGTGTGAAAGAAAGAAAGAAAAAGAAAGAAAACCTAAAGACGGCCCAGGTAAAAAGCTGTAAGATTAAAAAAAAATTACATTTCATTTTACAGAACATTTTTAAAATTTAAAGAGCTCAGTCCTTAGATCACTAGGTGTTTCTTGGGGTTTAGAACAAGAGAATGAGTTCATGATGACTCAAAAATGAAACCTATGGTTTAATAAAGACCTTCTGAAGTGAAGCAATGCGTTTGTGTGAGATCCGCTGAAATGCCACTCTCTTGTAAATGCACGTATGACAGTTAGTGAAAGCTAGAGATTATGGTTTGTAAAGTTTTAAATATTGATATTTTTCTTACACAAATGCATCGAATCACTTCAGAAGGCATTCGTTAAACCCCCAGAGCCATGTGAGTGTTTTTTTTTATAATAGATTGATGCACTTTATTGAACTTCAAAATATCAACAGCCATTCACTGCCACTAGCTTGGAAGAGCCAGGACATTTTTTAAAATAACTCTGATTGCATTTGTCTTAAAGAAGAAAGTCATATACAGGGTGAGTAAATTATGGGGTAATATAAATGTTTGGATGAACTATCCCTTTAAAGCAGGTCTTTCAAGTCGAACCAGAACTTACAGGGACATTTCATTCAGTACATTTATTTGAAACTCTAATTAAATTTCCTCATGAGAGCAAACAGTGAAATCAGTTAGTGAAGTGGAGTCTTTGGAATCTGATAAGTGTCCATTCTTTCCATACAGATGAGAATAGATGAGGACACACTTGCAGATAGTCCGTTTTTCACTTACAAATCATTAATAGTTATAACAACATCTGCCCAAATGCAATATGGTCATGTACACATACATCCACAATAACACTTCAGACACCAGAAGAGTTAAAACAGATCCAGTGACAGCATAAAAGAGACATGCATAGTGGCTGACTGAAGTTGTGTCTGTGCCTGTATGTGTGTTTAAACGTAGGAAATTGTAGTGTTTGGTAAAATGCTAGGTTTTGGTGTATGGCTTATGTTAATGTACACTCAGACTTTAGAATATGCTTGCTTCAGGTTGTAATATACTATTGCAGTGAGAGTGCATTTCAGGAGAGATGCATTTTATCAGGATCCGAAGAGGATATTTTTGGCTTTTGACTAATGCTATCTGCATTAGCAGAGTCTGAACTCTTAGATATGGGCTTTATCGACTACTGACACTTACTCATGCAGTAATGGAATGGTACTCACTGTTCTATCCTCCCATTGGTAGGTGTAAATATTGGAGGGGCAGGGTCTTACATATATGACACACCTCCTCCGACACCGGTCAGCAAATCAAGTGACAGCCCTTTAGACGGATCGCCCACCACACCTTGGACCAACTCACAGATCAGCTTTAATCAACCTAAAGGTACTGTCATTTAAACACAGCCTGGTGTTGGAAAGTTTGGGGTCAGTAAGAAAAAAATTACCGCATTCAGCAAGGACACATTAAGTTGATCAGTATGAAGTAGCACAACTGTTTCAGCATTGCAAATAATAAGAAATGTTTCTTGAGTACCAAACCAGCATCTTAGAATGAATTCTGAAGGATCATGTGACACTAAAGACTTGAGTAATGACTGCAGAAAATTTAGCTTTTCCGTAATATGCTGTTAACATTAAAACAAAGTATTTGGACACTTTTTGAGTGTCAACCATTAGTGGTATATGTCCTTAAATAATGTGGTGAACTACACCTGTGGTTTCTCTGCTGGGACACCTGTTGAACTTGAAGGGAACTGGCTTCATACATCTACTAAAATAACCTTGACATAATTCGGTTAAAAGTAATTGAAAATGGCCTAGAAAAGGGATGTTATTCCTGAGAAAATGTCCAGCATCTGTCTTGTAATGAAATAACGTGCAGTCATAGTTAAGTGCGACTAATTGTCCAAATGTGTCCATACGCTATTTTTAGCCCTTGTATATATAGACGCACTCTTCCGAGCTGCATTGTTCCACGCATTCCATTATACATTAACACTTCCTCTGCACTTTTTAACACACACACAAACACACAGATTCTCACACAGTGGGAGACAAAAATACTTAAACGTGTGTGTTGTAATGGAGGGGTGGGAGGATGGTTTTCCAAAGTGACCCCCTTGGGATTTTACGCTGTGGAATTTTAATGGCCTTCGTTGATTGGCTCCTTTTCTGAAATATTTCCCCTTAATAGGTGTTTTCCGACAGGCAGGACGTTGCAGGAATGTTAGGGGAGGGTTTTAAGGACCGTTGTAGAAACGTCTGGAGAAATGTCCCAGAATGCGTTTCCTAAACACGTGAGAGCAAGCACCATGATAAAATTAACAAAGGAGAAGACATTATGATCTAAAAATGGTAACAATCTGTCATCTTTGATGTGAGACAGACGTTGATTTTAAAGTCTGTAGGTTTGGGAAAGGAAGTGCCGCAGATCCTTATCAAAACACATCATACAGCACAGTTTTTATCACACCAGCATGGATCTGGCCTTCAGAAGCATCAAACCAGAAGTTATTTAAATGTTGTAATGACAGATCTTTATTAATAACTTCCTAATAAATATAATAAACACAAAATACACAAGTCAGAAAAGCACCTTAATGTAAGTTTGAATGAATTATGGTCCTCCTTGGCTGAAATTATAGTCATAGTTCAGCAGCTTTTAACATGCACGCATATAAATGTATATGTATGTTTTAAGGTATTAAGGTTTTGCTTTTATTTGTAGCTTCTACTGCACCTACACGCATGTTTGCTGGAGAGACTTATCTGTGTCCCGGCTGTGGAAAAGCAGTTTATTTCGGTGAGTGCAGTGAATCAAAACTATGACTTTTCAGACATTTGAGAACTTTCTGGAATGTCTGTGGTTGGTGTGTGTATGGTTTTGTGCT
Source organism: Labeo rohita (assembly GCF_022985175.1). Taxonomy (NCBI): domain Eukaryota; kingdom Metazoa; phylum Chordata; class Actinopteri; order Cypriniformes; family Cyprinidae; genus Labeo; species Labeo rohita. Next base: position 13,786,949 of record NC_066885.1, read on the forward strand.
GCTGTATATGCGCAGCATTCGGTCTGACCACTCTGAGATTTCTGAGTCCATTTAAAGGGGAACAGCAAGATTTTTAGTAAATAAATAAATAAAGGTGTTTTTCATTTTTTTTTTTTTTTTTTTTTTTTTTTTAAGTAGTTTAAGGTGAAAGTCAAAGGTGTGTTGTTTATGATGGTTACTTGTCATTTAGATTCAAGTGTAACATTTATAGACTTTGTAGTTATTTTCTAGCCACACACAGCCTTAAATTATGTAAGAAAAGTAAAAAAATAAAAATAAAAATAATAATAATATAATTATATAAAAAAAATACATACATAAATACTCCATATAAAATTACTAATTAATTGTACATATACATTTTTATATTATTTTTTAAATATATAACAGTTAAAAACAGCATTGTGTTGTATTTATGTGGTGTAATGTGATGTCATTGTCTAATGCTGCAGCTGAGAAGGTGATGTCACTGGGTCGCAACTGGCATAGGCCTTGTCTTCGCTGTGTGAGGTGCAAGAAAACGCTGACACCTGGTGGCCATGCAGAGGTACTCACAAATGCACAGTACAATCTACTGCTTCCATTAAAGAAGTTCACTTCCAGAATAAAAATTTCCTGATAAATTACTCGCCCTCAGGTGATCCAAGATGTTCATGTCTTTCTGTCTTCAGGTTTTTGAGGAAAACATTCTAGTGTAGTTGACTTCAGTGGTGGCCAACGGGTTGAAGGTCCAAATTGCAGTTTCAGTGCAGCTTAAGAGTCTTATCTAGCAAAACAATGTCATTTTCTAAAAAAAAAAATAATTCTATATATATATATATATATATATAGGTCACACGTACTTAGTTCTTCATCAGGCGGCTGAAGTCAGGCGGGTGCAAGACGAGTATTTGTGGATAAAAACGTACATTAATTGTTTTAACTTTAAAATGACGTTTTGCTAGATAAGACTCTTATTCCTTGGCTGGGATTGTGTAGAGCAAAGCTGCATTTAAACTGCAATTTGGACCTTCAGCCTGTTGATCCCCATTGAAGTCCACTATACGGAGATAAATCTGGAATGTTTCCCAAAAAAACCTGAAGACGGAAAGACATGAACATCTTGGATCAAATGGGGGTGAGTAAATTATCAGGAAATTTTTATTCTATAAGTGAAATAATCCTTTAAAGCACAATATGCTGTTGCTGCGTCTTCACTGCTTCAACTTCTCTACTAAGATAAAGATGTTTTCAAGTGCATTTTTTTTGTAATTAAATATTATTGTTTTTGTTATAATAGTATTAAATATTAAAGCAATAGTCCACTTCCAGAAAAAGTTGTTACAGATAATGCACTCACCCCCTTGTCATCCAAGTTCATGTCTTTCTTTCTTCAGTCGTACAGTCTTTTTTTTTTTTTTTGAGGAAACATTTCAGGAATTATCTCCATCTAGTGGGCTTCTATGGTGCCTGAAAATTTGAACTTCCAAAATGCAGTTTAAATGCAGTTTCAATGGGCTCTTCACAATCCCAGTTGAGGAATAAGGATTTGAGGTTAAAAAGGTTTTAACCCTCGGGTGGGTTCACGCCCACAATAGAAGCCCACTATATGGAGATAATTGCTGAAATGTTTTCTTTAAAAAACATAATTTCTTTACGACTGAAGAAAGAAAGACATGAACATCTTGGACGACAATAGGGTGAGTACATTATCTGTACATTTTTGTTCTGGAAGTGAACTACACCTTTAAATTCCACAATTAAAACAGTAGCTAAATCTAAAATGTAAATGATATATTGTGTAATATTTGTAGAATAATAACATAATGATTGCTATATCATTGCTTAGGCTCCCTAATAATGTGCTGTATTTTCTCTATTTTCTGCAGCATGAGGGCAACCCATACTGCCATGTGCCCTGCTACGGCTACCTTTTTGGACCAAAAGGTGTGAACATTGGAAAGGTGGGCTGTTACATTTACGAAAAAGAAAATGCAGAGAATGAAATGCCAAGTGAACATTAAGTCTCAAAGGAAAATCTCTTTTTTTTTTTTTATTTGTTACAGAAATATTTTTTACATATGAATCAAATTGTAAGGTGTAAAGATTTATTTTCACGTAGTCAGAATATTCACGTCATTGCATATTGCATGTAGGCCACTGGCATCTTAAAAAAAAAAAAAAAAAGAAAGAAAAAGACAAACAGGCACACATACATAGGCTCTTTCTCATTTTTCTGTTTTTCTCTTTCACAAACACAGACTCAATTTCCATTTATTCACTCAAACTTACTCTTAGAAAATATCTGTAATTATTACATGGCACTGGAGAAAGTTGTAAATCCTTGTGTAACTAATAAAACGTATTTTAAAAGAACTTGTTCTTTCAATTTTTTTTGTGCGCATTTACTGTCCTGGGATGTGAACATGACACTAAACCATTTAGGATTGAATGTACACACAATCTCAGTAGTCCTCAGTGTGTTTATTCATTCTCATTTTCTCCTCGTCCACCTGCTTGTCATGATCTTTTGGGATTTTTCCTATTCAATATGATTGAAAAATGATTTGGTTAATGAACACACATCTGTTTTGGTTACAGTATTACATCCTTGACTCAACAGAATTGTTCAAGTGTTTAGCAGTGTCTAAATACAAGTCTTCTGTAGTTGCCTTGACAAAATACTATAGGTTATGACTTACCCAGTACCCTCGATATCTTCTATAGTCTCAGGTAGACACCTGTCTCGTGTCTCGGGTAACTGCCAGGCCACCACAGAAGCAATGAGTGCCACAGAACACAGTATGGTCTGAGAGAAGTGTCCCCAGAAACTATCCAGTAGCAGGACTAGAGGAGCCACAGACACACCCAGACGAGCCAGGAAAGAGTTATAGCCCATCCCATTTTGCCTGAAGAATTCAATAAAATAAATGTTGTTAGATACAGTGCACTGATATGTAATGAGGAAATGTATGAGGGATGCAACTGTAAGAATAATTGCACGTCTTTATTTTACATTTATATCAAATAATAAAAATATCACGTTAACTGTTTTTTTTAACTGTTACCTGAGGACAGTGGGGTAAAGCTCCGAGCTGTATAATACAATTGTAGAAAAAGCAGCAACTGCAAAACCTTTACCCAGTATTGCCACCACAGTACGACCAACCCACTGATCTAAATGTGAAAGAGACAATAATGAACACAAATGAAATGCATCCTCTAGTGGCCATTCTGGTAAGTTCAAGTTGTACTGTGCTTATGCGATCTCTGTAATGCGACTTGAATTACTGTTACTGTTAGTGTTGGTCCACGAATCTAATCGACCAAGCAGCGTCTCAAGATGTTTCTGCAGAGCAGTTACATGATTACGCCAGCAGGTGGAGACGTATCTCAAACATCCCACCATGCAGAAACTAATTTTAGGGAGGTAGCGTCACTAACTCAATTTAAAGGTAAAGGTAATTCAGTAATTATCAATAAATGGTTATTGGACAAGGTCTCCAAGTGCTCTTGTGCATTATCAAGATTGTATATGTAATAATAATTATGGCTAAAACAGCTTTAATGTTTTCCAAATTCACTCTGGTGATGTCTAATCTCTATTTTATACCGTAGAAAGCATTTTGGTCTGATATGAACAGCAAGAGACAAACAGCAGGGTCACCAAATCTGACAAGGATTTTTAAAGGAGAAGTCCACTTCCAAAATAAAGATTCACATATAATGTACTCACCCCTTTTTCATTTTTCATCCAAGATGTTGTCTTTCTTTCTTTCTTCATTTGTAAAGAAATTCTTCTTCTTATTATTATTTTTTAGGAAAACAATGCTGCATTTTTCTCCATATAATGGACTGGTATGGTGCCCCGATTTTGAATTTCCAAAAGGCAGTTCAAAAAGTCCATTGTATTATTTTTATTAAAATGACCAATCGTAGTTAACCAAAGTATACTCTCCTCTATTTATATCCCAGAAAGCATTTTGTTCTGATATTGTTTTATGCTCCGCCATGAACATGCAAACTCTGTGTAATCTGGGTCATCACAGTTAGGGTATGTGGAAAAACTCCCATCTCCTCCAACTTCAAAATCGTACTACATCGCTGCAGAAGTACCGACCGAGTGTTTATAAAGTGAACATGCAAAGGAGATCAAACGCCCTTTAGAAAAAAAAAAAAAACGCGATGTAGGGTGATTTTGAAGTTGGGGAGGAAAATTAGATGGGAGTTTTTCGACATACCCTAACTGGATTACACAGAGTATGCATGCACATCGCAGAGCGTTTGAGGTTAAAAAGTATATAAATTGTCAATTTGTTTAGAAAATAACCGATCATTTCGCTAGATAAGACCTTCTTCCTCGGCTGGGATCATTTAGAGCCGTTTGAAGGTGCATTTAAACTGCATTTTGGAAGTTCAAAATCGGGGGCACCATTGAAGTCCACTATATGGAGAAAATTCCTGAAATGTTTTCCTCAAAAAAACGTAATTTCTTTACAACTGAAGAAAGAAAGACAGGAACATCTTGGATGACAAGGGGGTGAGTAAACTGTAAATCTGTAAATGTTTGTTCTGGAAGCGAACTTCTCCTCCTTTAAAGCTGAACAGTGACAACAGCGCGTACTACAGTCACAGATGGTCACAGCATCAGGGAGCTGCTATCAAAATGCGGGAGAAAGGTGGGATGTCTGCAGTCTTAGCGTCTTATCCATCTGTTATATACAGCAGCATTATTACTTTATATAACAGATGGATAAGACACTAAGACTGCAGACATCCCACTAATGCTGCTTTTCCATGATATTCAGTAACAACATCACTTTTGAACATGTTACCATAATCATTGGTTGGTTTTACCGCTCTTACCTTTGGGTATGAATATGTTAATCATGAGGCTGATTCCAGCCAACAGATGAGATCCTGCTTCAGTTTTACGTCTGCCAATCTTCTCCAGCAGGTAATATACCATCAGTTTAGAAGGAACCTCAATGGCTCCATACACAAACTGAGTGAGGTATATATTTAGTCCAAAGCCTGTGACGTTAAGACTTATACCATAGGTCACAGTGGCAACACAAAACCTGTAAGAAGTAAAAAGTTTTTAATAGGTGATTTATTATTCAAACAAAGTCCAGGTTCTTTAATCTAGTGCCACTAAAGGCTAGTGCAGCCAACAGCCTGCATTATTAGGGCCTGAGCATCAATAATTTTGTTGTAAATTAGCCATACAATGTCCAATCTGACCCAAACTTCACATGTTCCATAAGAGTCCCGGATTGAACACATCAAAAGGCCAATTATTTTGTTATAATCATAGTGCCACCTGCTGGCAACAGGAAATGACTTGTATTACACCTAAGCCGGGCTCACACTACAGGATTTTTTGCCTGATTTTGCCCCGATCTTCCCCTCCCGAGAATCGGAGCAAAACAAAAAAAGCAAACATACCATGTTCAGTCTGCACCAAACTTCATATGTTTGATCAAAGTCCTGACTTGAAGACTCGTCAATATCAAGTTACAGTCATAGCGCCACCAGCTGGCAGCAGGAAGTTTGGCACATATAAATGACTTTGACAAATTCCTTCTATTTTTGCCACTTTAAATGCATATTGCTCACCGTTCGTTGTGTTCCTAAAGCCACCGGGTGGCGGAGAGCCCAGGTGTGAGGGTCCTTTCAATGCTGCTTGCAGCTTTAATTTTAACTGTTTTTTTTTAAATAGCTGTATAGCAGCATCATCAGGATTGCAGATGATTCTGCAATTAAATCTTCAGCAATCAGCAAATCATAACAAGCAAATGCTGAAGGTCTGCAGTCTGAATATAAACATATTTTACAATAAATGTAAAAATGTAAGCCGTTAAGGACAGCCTTGTAACTTTTTGTCTGATTTTCAAATACTTTTTTGCTTTAAAGGGCTCATCGGATGCAAACTTCACTTTTACATGTTGTTTTATGACCTCCATTGTTTCGATGCTGGAGCAGGGATGTGAGTTAGATAAGAACATCTCAGACTGAGCGCTTGAGGTGTTGTGTTGCTGGATGTAAAAATGAACATAGTGGTCGTCATTTACTCCTGACATGTGAGTTGCTGAAGATGCAGTGGATTACATTTGCTTGTGAAGGGAATGCGCCTCCCGAGTCCTGATCTACATATATTCATATATGTTGGCACCAATCATTCGTGATCCAGCGTCACTTACAGCAGAAGTGAGTGTAAGTTTTTTTTTATGAATCTCTGCAATCAATTTTCCTAATAACGTGCTAGTTTGCAAGTTTCGCGGCTAAAGTAAACAATCTCTCAGAGCAGCAGGGAGAAGAAAGGGGCGGGGTGAGCAGAGCTCATTTACATTTAAAGGAACAATCCCTCAGAATGGGATGATTTTTGCAGAGCTCATTTTGACAAGGTAAAAAGGGTATTGTTTTACAAAACAATTGAGAATTTTTAACCAAAGTATATTATAGACTTTTCATTAAGACCCTAAAGAATCATATCAGCTTGTGTAAAATGGGCATCTGATAACTCCTTTAAACCAAAGTTGTGATTCACCTCATAGCTGGTTGTTTGGTTCATGGCTTTTAACTCTTTAACAAAGACTTTAAAAGTCCCTATAGAAAAAAATAATGGTGAAACTACTTCCAGGCCACTGAAAAAGTGGATGGGCACAGTTGAACTGTCTTTCATTTACACACCATATGGTTCCTGTGAGCAGAGCCAATCTCCTCATCTTAGGGGTTCTGACAAGGTCCAGGTACGAATAATTTCTCTTTCCCTCATCTGTAACTATTATAGAGAGAGCCTAAAGAAAGACAGAGATGTAGTTACAGACCTACAGACAGTTACTAGCCTACAGACAGACAATTGTTTTAAAAAAAAAGTGATCAGTCCAACATTATACATAATTTTCTCTCACCTCAGGTTTGATTCTTGAGATAACTTCCTCCTTGCGGTTCATAACAGCACATTTATGAAGATAATAATGAGCTTTTTCCCCCCTCCCATTGGCTATCAGCCACCGAGCTGACTCTGGAACCCACCTACATCAGAAACATTTGCTCTATAGAACATTCTTACCCTTAATTGACTAACGTTGTGTTTTAATTTGACAGAATACGCAAGGTCCATTACCACCAGAGGATTGTGCACAACAGTAAAGGTGACGTGACGGCCACTGTCAGCCATCTCCAGTCTCTGATACAGAACGCAATAAGAGCCAGTGAGGTGGCTCCAACAGCCCATGCCATACTGTCAGTTATACATACAAGCCTCCTATGCTGAATGTCCACCCACTCCACATCTGAAGAAAGACATGCATATACGGTAAGGCATTTTACTGTTTTATATTCACATTCAATCTGAGGACCTGAGATAGGGGTCTTACTGAGTACGGTTGAGACGATAACGATGCCGGTGATGGTGAATCCACTAAAGAATCTCAGCACTGCAAACATGATGAAAGAGGAAGAAAAGATGCTGGCCAATGCAAAAGCCATTCCTGATATATAGGACACCAGCAGCATTGGCTTACGGCCAAATCTACATGCCAAACAGAAGGTAGGTTTATTTCATGCTTGTGGTGGCGGTCTTCATAAAATGCAAATCGTTCACAATATTTATCATAATACACAGTAATGTTTTTGAAACATCACCTGTCACTCATGCCTCCAAAGAAAGCTGCTCCAAACATCACTCCAACAAAGAAGATGGTGGCCACAGCTTTATTCAGACCTTTGTTATCACATACCAGATCCCACTTAAAAATTGACAGAAAAAAACTTTTCTTAATGCATTTGATAGGTTAAGTTGAGGCCAAACCAGTGACTGAAAATCCATAACTCTGCACATGCAGTGATATTTTTGATTGCAATTGCAGAATTGCTAGCTAACAATTAACAACTAGTGACTTGCTCAAGTTAATTTTTCATTTTATGTTTTTCTTTAAGATTTAGCTACAGAGTTTAAATCAAAAAGTTTTTCAGAAATTTTTCAGTCCACAGGCCCATTCTAGCGAGAAGACTGAAATCTCACCTGTGTGGCTAAAGTGCTGATGAACGTGCTGTTGTCATACTCCCATCCATTCTGGCACTGGACTACTGGAAGATCTGTCCTGCTGGAGGAGTTTGTCAACAAATGTAACTGAGGATAACTGAACATTTGACAAGAAGCAGGAGTCCCATCATCTTGAACTGGAATACTGACAGTCAGTTTCTGCTCCTGACTCAGATTCCCCAAGATTCCTTCAGCATCCAGAGCGCTGATATCACAGTGATGAGATGGGATAGCAGCGATAAAGTTGCTCAGTAAAAAGTGACACGGTATAGTGAATCGTCCTACAAAACTGATGCAAAGAATCATCTTCTGGAACCTGCCGAAGCCATTGATCTCCGTAATTAGATCTTCAAACTTCATGGTTTTTGTTGATACGCAGACTTTCCTTAGTGTCTCCCTGCAAAATCCCTTGTTTATGTGGTGCGTTTTTATGGGATATCAAAGGTTAAGGTAATTGGAAGTCAGATGCATCTTGTACTTTGGTCATTAAAAAAACTGCTTTGGTTGTCTATCTGCATTTAAAGTGTGTGTTCATGTTTTCAATCTGCTACCCATAGTAGCTTGTCAGCAGGGGTGAATGATTTGTGATTTGGTTGTAAAAGAGTGTCTAACCATGTGTGCATTTCACGTGGGTAATTCACAAGGACATTGACACTTTTTTTACCTTTCGGATGGTATCTTTTCATAGCACTCTTTGGCTATAAATTTTGCTTAAAGATAAATAAATATACTCTACAGTCAAAAGTTTTTGAACAGTAAATATTTTTAAATAGTAAAAATATTTCACATCTTTAATGTTTCTGCTGTACTTTGGATCAAATAAATGCAGGCTTGGTGAGCAGAAGAGACTTATTTAAAAAATATTAAAAATACTGTTAATAAAACTTACTGTTTGAAAACTTTGATAGTGTATTATAAACAGTTTCAATCCCTTTTTGATAAGTTTTCTCTTGTTAAACATTTTATAGGAACCTAATTTCTTGAGTTTGTAGAAAAAAGGCAAGCTCCAGCTGTGATCATGTAATAAAACTACATCTTTTGTTAGAGCTGTCATGTTGAGTTGTTGACTAGTGTTAAGAAGGATTTTCTTAGCTAAAACTAGAAAAGTTTGTCATAAATGTTTGACAAAAACTAGCAAAATATGCCATCTAAATTCCTATAGATTACTTTAGAGAATGAGTGGAAAAGTATAAACACATTTTATGTGATGCTGACAGATAGGGTTTTCTGTATGGTCATTTATACAGATTAACTTTTGTTCATTGAATCACAAACGTCAGCACTTATCTGGGCTCAGAAAACCTTTCAGACAGCTGGTATCCAACAAGTTAATTCACTGCAAAAAGTGATTTGTTGACTTAACTTAAAAAAATGCCTTAATTATTAAGTAAATAATAATTAAACTTTAATTAATTTAAAAAAAAAACGTTTTAAAATTATTATTTACTTAATAATTTTCAGGCAATGGGTTTCCTCAATTTTTTTAAAGTTAAGTCAACTTATCACTTTTTAGAGTGCTGTGCAATGATCTTTGGTTCACAAAACTGTATTGAGGATTAAATCAAATGCCTTTATTTTGACACTTTATGTTGTTTGCACAGACCCAAAGACAGAAATCACTTTATTTATATCCTTCTCCACAAACATAAACACTTACATTCTGCGTTTGAGAAGCACTAGGGCAAGATTCCAGATCACTGGTTAATGAACAGTAAACTCAGGTTTCAAGTTTCATAACATATCAAATATGTCACATAACATTAGCCATTATCCCAGATGAAACACCTCGATTAAACTGAACATATAAAGTTAGTAAACCAGTGCCAAGCCCGGCTTTGATTTTATCCGTGTACATTTCCAGGCAGTGTTGGGTGACTTACATAATCAGATCACTTTTGTCAGGTAACTAGTAAAGTAACACATTACTTTGATATTATGACAAAATATCTGAATTACTTTTTCAGAGTTACTTTGTTTTTCAATTCATTCTCTGACACCTCTGCTGTCCTGTATTGAGAGAAACTGGCAATGAGGTGCAGATGCAGAGACACTTCTTTCAGCCTGACACTTATTAATTTCACTACTGGTGTGAAAGCGCTTTTACAGTTGCCAAAAATATAACAGCCTAGGTGACAAAAAGTAACGCTAAAGTAACAATATTGTAATCCATTAGCCTACTTTTAAAAGTAACTTTCCTCAACAACGTTTCCAGGCACAAATTATTTCTTGTCCTGTAAAAACTCGGGGCAAAATGTAATTTATCATGGGAACTGTCTTGCTATGAGACTAATACAGGTCGTCTGTGGTGAGATGCCAATCAATTTTTATTTTAAAGCAAATTACAGTATGTTAATTAATTATCAGAAAAAAAAAAAAAACAACTGAGTGTGAAAAGCCTGTGAGCTCCTCCTATCTACCTTCTTCCTGAGTAACCGATGAGCATCGTCATGATGGATTCGAACTTCTGTTTTGCTCTTGTGTTCATAGAAATCCATGTTAAAACGGGGTTAAAATGACTGAATTAAACAAACATTTTTTATATAACTAAATATAAAGAAAGGTTAAGCTGAACTGTTGCTGGTTGCCACAGTAACAGCAATAAACTTAAGGGGGAAAAAAAACTACTAAAAGCCTACTAAAATAACATGTGCTCTTATCATTTTGTGGAAAATATCCCGCGAACTTCATCTCGATCGGGAGTTGTATGTCCCCTCATCTGATTTCAAAGCAGTTAACCACAATTCACTTCATCTTCCTCTCATTAAACTATGACAGGTGAGTTACTGTAAAAAGACGGTCATTGTGATACTGTTAAGTGATCAAACTATGGCGCCACACGTTTTTTCAAGCCAGTTACATTGGTTTATTTGGGAAAATACGTTAATTTGACAAGCCACACCAGAGACCTGAAATCTAAACAATCGTTCCAGTCGGGCAAGATCTCCGCGTTCAGGAAAAAGGTGGATAGTATTTCTTTATATGTGAATTACAGAGTCCACACAGTTCTTACAAAAACATCACAATGAGCAAAACATCCAACATCTCCCTTCAAATGTATCTTTAAGTGTTTTAATTAAATGATGACATAAATAGGGTTATGGTTAAAAAAAAAACAAACAAACAAAAAACACTACATTTAGTTGTTCTGCACAATTAAATTGTCTTTCAGTTTCAACATACTGCCGTCTTCTTCATCCTTTTTTTGATCTTGTAGTGGCGAACCATCAGTTCCTTTACTGTAATTTAAAACAACACAATGTACATTCTTAGAATAGCAAAGGTTTATGCACTTCCAGAACAACAATATAAATTTATTCACCACCTTGTCTTCCAAGATGTTCATGTCTTTCTTTCTTCAGTCTTCTTTCTGTAGCATTTTTCTTCATATAATGGACTGATGTGGTGCCCCGATTTTGAACTTACAGTTTAAATGCAGCTTCAAATGATCCCAGCTGAGAAAAAGGGGTCTTATGTAGTGTAATGATCGGTAATTTTAATAAAAAGAATACAATTTATATACTTTTTAATGCCAAATGCTCATCTTGTCTTACTCTGCCTAGACTGTTTTTGTTCCGGTTCATGACAGTTAGGGTATGTCGAAAAACTCCCATCTCATGTTCACCCTCAACTTCGAATCGTCCTATATTGCTGTTTTACCTTTTTTGTTAAGGGTGTTTGTTCTTCTTTGCATATTTACTTTGCAAAGACTGTGTCGGTACTTCTGCAGCGATGTGGGATGATTTTGAAATGATTTTTGAAGTTGAGGGAGAAAATACAATTCTGTCCTGAGCCAGAATACACGGAGTTCAGGGAGAGAAAGGCAAGACAAGCGTTTGAGATTAAAAAGTACTTAAATTTTATTATTTTAACGAAAATAACCGATCGTTTCGCTAGATAAGACACTTCTTCCTCGGCTGGGATCGTTTAAAAATGCATTTGGGATCATTTGAAGCCGCATTTAAACTGAATTTTTGAAGTTCAAAATTGGGGCACCATATCAGTCCAATATATGGAGAAAAATGCTGAAATGTTTTCCTCAAAAAACATAATTTCTTTACGCCTGAAAAAAAGAAAGACATGAACATCTTGGATGACAAGGGGCTGAGTACATTATATGTGAATCTTTATTTTGGAAGTGGACTTCTCCTTTAAGGGTTCAGTTTTCCAGACACACATTACATAAACTTGATGGTTTTTCCACATAATCTTACCTGATTCCCTCAATATCTTCTATAGTCTCCGGCAGACACCTGCCTCGTGTCTCAGGTAACAGATACGCCACAAAAGCAGCAGAAAGTCCAAGAGAAGACAAGATGACTTGAGAGAAATGGCTCCATATATCATCCGACAGCAGGATCAGAGGAGCCACAGACACACCCAGACGTGCCAAAAAGGAGGTATAGCCTACCCCATTTTGCCTACATTTGCACAGATGTTTTTTTTAAATTTAACAACAGCTTTACCTTTGCTCCTGTTCACAAGTTCTTCTGTTCTATTCAGCAAGACAGTAAAGACACTCCAAAGCTTTCAGGTGTAAAGTAGCTGTTGACACTAGATCTCATTTTTACCACAGTATAATTGAGAACAAAACTTGTATTCATACCTGACAACAGTGGGGTAAAGCTCAGAGGTGTACAAAATAACTGTGCCAAAAGATGTGGCTGAGCAGCCTTTTCCCAGCACAGCAATCACCGTACGAGCCACTGACTTATCTGAATGGCAAGAGAAAGAAAGCATTGTTGCACTAGATCTTGTCATGCCTAAATGTTTAAGGGGAAACTGTATACATTGTCATTTCATTCTTCATGTTAAAGGTCAGTAAGTTGTAAGTCTCTCACCTTTGGGTATGAATATGTTAATCATCAGGCTGATCCCGACAAACATCAGTGATCCACTCTGAGTTATGCGTCTTCCGAACTTCTCCAGCATATAATAGATGCTCAGTTTAGCAGGAATTTCAATAGCCCCATACACAAACTGAGTTAAGTACATATTTAGTCCAAAGCTTGAAATGTTGAAACTAATTCCGTAGGCAACAGTGGCGACAGCAAACCTGGCAGTGAAAAACCCAGCAGAAACATTTAAAATGAGTTTTATCTAAAAGTCCTGATGTAACTGTTAAGTTTCTGATTGGACATTTCAGTACACACCAGGTGATTCCTGTGAGTAAAGACAGTCTCCTCATCTTAGGAGTTCTGACCAGATCCATGTATGAATATTTTCTGTTTCCTCTGTCAGTAACTATGATTTTAGCCAGATTCTAGTGGGAAAAAAGTATGTTCAAATGTATGCTTGAGTAAAAGCAACAAAATAAACAGTCCCCTTTTATTTTTTTCATGCATGTTTCTGAGATTATTTGAATGGTTTATGTTATTAATATGTATATGAAAAAATATGTAGTAAATTGCTCTTCCTCTAAAAACATCTTTAGTTTTATGCTAACATGACTCAGTAGTGTACTGGGTAATGTCAGCCAGTATTATTTGTTTTAGCAAAACTGACTTGTTTTATAATATGCAACAGACAGTTTTATTACTATCCAATTCATTTCTGATTTGTAAAAACCAAATATGTTCCTATTTAAAGTTGTCAAGAAATAGAATTTTACCATATTTTCCGAAATGTACGCTACCAGTATGATTGGACAGTATGTTTTTTAAAGTCTCTTCTGCTCACTAAGCCTGCATTTATTTAATCCAAAGTACAGCAAAAAAAAAAAAAATTCTGAATTTTTTCAAGTTTCTTTCAGTTTCTTTTGGAACGTTATAAGTGTCTTTGTCATCACTTTTGATCAATTTAAAACATCCTTGCTAAATATAAGTATTAATTTCTAGAATTTCTTTCCCAAAAGAAATGAAAGAAAATCAGCATATTTGAATGATTTCTGAAGGATCATGTGACACTGAAGACTGGAGTAATGATGCTGAAAATTAAGCTTTGATCACAGGACTAAATTACATTTTATAATATATTCAAATAGAAAACAGTTATTTTAAATAGTAAAAAACATTTCACAATATTACTGTTTTTGCTGTATTTTGGATCAAATAAATGCAGGCTTGGTGAGCAGAAGGGACTTATTTAAAAAACATTAAAAATTGTACTGTTCAAAAACTTTTGATTGTAGTGTATGTTATAGATTTTACTGTGACAATGCATATGTTTATTTTTTTATTTAAAATTTACTTATTTATTTATTTATTTATTTGACCTTGAGAAAATGTAGCTATACTGTGCCACTGTTAACAGAATATATTGCTGGTATTATAAAATACCATATATTTTTTCACAGGAATTTTAGATTTCCTTCTGGAAATTCAATGAGATTCTCTCACCTCAGGTTTTATTCTGGCAAAAACATCCTTTTTATGGTTCATGACAGCACATTTCTGAAGATAATAATGAGCTTTATCCACTCTCCCACTAGCGATCAGCCACCGCGCTGACTCTGGAACCCACCTATAACAAAAGGCATATTACATGTACAAATAATTTTCAGAGGTTTTTTTATGACCTCTGATTTGCTTTGGTATATTTATACTCACCACCAAGTGATTATGGCAATAACGGTGGGCAGTGAAATGGCAACTGTCAGCCATTGCCAGTCTCGAATCAAATATGCAAACAGTGGAAAGCTAACGAAGCCAAATGTCCAAGCTAGGCTTTCAATCACCCCTACCAGCTTTCTGTGTTCAATGCTCACCCACTCCACATCTGAACAAAAGAACGTATATAACACTGTGACAATTACAATGATACAATGATCTCCATGTGCTAGAGCCACAATAACTATAAAAACAAAAGAGTTTATAAAGAGAGAGAGAGATTCTCACTGAGTACAGCGGAAATGATGACAGTGCCAGTAATGGTGAATCCAGTGAAGAATCTTAGCACTGCAAACATGATGAACGAGGAGGAAAAAACACTACACAATCCAAAACCCATTCCTAATATATGTGACACCAGCAACATTGGCTTCCGGCCAAACCTGTGCAGAAACAGACATGTATCCATTTAGAGACACCAAAAACATTAAGATACCTCTTGCTTATTATTTGGAAATGTGTCCAGTATGTTTCTAATGCAACTGAGATTATTTTAAAGGGACAGTTTACCCAAAAATTAAAATTCTGTTGTTCCAAACCTGTATGACCTTTCGTTCTTCTGTGGAACTTAAAGGAGAAGTCCACTTACAAAACAAAGATTCAGATATAATGTACTCACGCCCTTGTCATCCAAGATGTTCATGTCTTTCTTCAGTCATAAAGAAATTATGTTTTTTTGAGGACAACATTTCAGCATTTTTTTTTTCATATAATGGACTGATATGGTGCCCCGATTTTAAACTTCCAAAAGATCATTTAAATGCGACTTCAGACGATTCCAAATGCGGTTGTAAACGATCCCAGCCAAGGAAGAAGGGTCTTATCTAGCGAAACGATCCGTTTTTTGTAAAAAAATACAATTTAAATACTTTTTATTCTCAAACGCTCGTCTTACCTTGCTCTCGTTGAACTCTGTGTATTCTGGCTCAGGACAGTTAGGGTACGTTGAAAAACTACAATTGTATTTTGCAAAGTAAGACAAGATGAGAATTTGACATTAAAAAGTATATAAATTGTATTAATTGTATGAAAGTAACCGATCGTTTGACTAGATTCGACTTTCTCGGCTGGGATCATTTACAACCGCATTTGGGATCATTTGAAGCCGCATTTTAACTGCTTATTGGAAGTTCAAAATCAGGGCACCATATCATATCAAAATGCTGATTTTTTTTTTCCTCAAAAAACATAATTTTTTTACGACTGAAGAAAAAAATACATGAGCTCTTGGATGACAAGAGGGTGAGTATATTATATCTTAATCTTTGTTTTGGAAGTGGACTTAAAAGAAGAAATGTTTCAAAACTGTTTTTTTCTTTTGTGTTCTGCAGAAGAAAGAAAGTCACATAGGTTTGGAATGACAAGAGGGTGAGTAAATAATTACAGAATTGTCATTTTGGATGAACTATTCCTTAAAGTAATCTTGAGATGGTAAAATGGTAAAAGATGAGATACTAAAAGTACATTTCCATAATTATTTTAAACCTCATGTAAACCAATGTAGTTGCACCAACATTGCACTCAAGCTCCCGAAAGCACCTGCTCCAAACATGACCCCAATAAAGAAGATGGTGGTTGTCAATCTGCTCATTGTTTTTTTGTCACACACTAAATCCCACTAAATTACACACAAAAAAGAGAGGAAGAAAGAGGTCACAACTAGAGAAAAGTACAGTTTATGAATCAGAAATAAATAAATAAAAAAGCAAGAGTCTTCTCACCTGTGTGGCAAGGGTGCTGATGAACGTGCTGTTGTCATACTCCCATCCATTCTGGCACTGGACTACAGCAACCTCTGAGGGGCTGGAGGAGTTTGACAGCAGGTGGAACTGAGGATGGGAGAACATGTGACAGGAAGCAAGAGTCCCGTCTTCCTGTACTGGAATACTGACAGTCAGTCTCTCCTCCTGAGTCAGGTTGGCAAAGATCTCGTCGGCGTCCAGAGAGCTGATGCTGCAGTGGTGAGAGGGGATGACGGCGATAAAATTGCCTAACAAAAAATGACATGCGATACTTAATCGCCCAACGAAATTGATGCACAGGACCATCTTCTGGAAACGTCCAAATCCATTAATTTCTGAGAGAAGATCTTCGAACTTCATCCTTGCGCTCTGTTGTGTTTGTCCCAGTTGAGGATCTGTCTCACCAGGCTCTTGTTTATACCTTACAGTCATAACACTCTAAAGAAAGAAAATGGTTAACAGGGGGATGTCTAAAGCTTTGTGGAACATTTGTAAAAATTAAACCATTTGGTTAAAGCTTTTGGCAATTGAAGTTCATTCTTGCTTTGTCATTCTGCCCTCAAGGCAGCCACATTCTGTCTGAGACTTATTTCAAAAATATAAATAAAATAAAATAAATAAATTACCAACCCTAAACATTTGACAATATATATATATATATATATATATATATAGTAAGTTATTAAATAAAGACCAAGACAATTCAATGATGAATTTGATTTTTATTAGATTCATCTTCTCTACAGTTTAGATTCACTTTGTCTGCTTGTAGGTCTTCGTTCCAAGCTGATATTCAAGTTGTGAACACACAGATCTTTTCCTGAGTAAAACAAATTAAACACAAATATGTTTTTATATTTTTATATCAAGTTCCTTTAGAACACAAGATATTTTAAGCATCAAAATCACAATTTTATTAGCTTAAATATGAAAAGATTAACTGAGCAATTAAAAATAGAAATGATTATTTATGTAGTAAATGTTTATTCACCTAGTCTTCTCAATGTCCTCAATGGTCTCAGGAAGCCGCACATTGTGGGTCTCAGGGAGGAGCAGCGAAAGGAGACCTGCACTGATGGCTACAGTGCCAAACAGGACCTGTGGCAGAGGAAGCCAGACCTCATCCAGGAGGCTCACAAGAGGTGCAAGAGAAACACCAACACGACCAACAAAAGAGCTATAGCCTAATCCATTCTGCCTAAGGTCAGAAGAGAGAGAATTTAGTCAGTTTTTCATTTTATGTACTGACACCAGTAGACTTGCAAATGATAAACAACTGACCTTAACACAGTCGGATAGAGCTCAGTGGTATAGAGGAAAACACATGTGAAGGAGGCCTCTGAGAATCCTTTACCCAGCACAGAAATGACTGTACGAGGCAGCCACAAATCTGAAGACAGGACCACAGATTCAATGACTGAGATGGATGACTAAAATGTGACTAATATCTTCAGAAAATCCACAGAAAATGATTTTATATTTATTTATTATATTTTATTTTAATTATGCAAGTCCTTTTGAATGGCATTAATGGTGGCTGGATGATCTACTTTAAACATTCAATACCAGTCAAAAGTTTTTGAACAGTAAGATTTTAAATGTTTTTTTTTTTTAAAGAAGTCTCTTCTGCTCAGCAAGCCTGCATTTATTTGATCCAAAGTACAGCAAAACCAGTAACATTTTGAAATATTTTTACTATTTAAAATAACTCTTTTCTTGAATATATTTTAAAAAAGATACATTCTGATTTCTGAAAGTACATATTACTTATTATTAAAAGTGGAATCTATCCATAAATGCCCCATTAGTAGGCTTTTCAAAATAAGCTGGGAAAGAATTGAGTATTTTAACACTGAAAAAAATCTACACTTATTTTGATATCAAACATGTGATTTTGACATCAGAAAGCCTTTTAAAAGTTTACATTTAACAATGACAGATATGCTGAACACAGGACTTTGACATCACAATGAATAACTTCTATGAATTTACATTTAGTCTTTCACAACTGTGGCATTCCAGTTAATTATTGTTCATTTATTTAAATGGACTTAAAAGCCAGACAGATGATTGTGATGTCATAATAAATGACTGACAGTAAATACAAAACATTTACATATTAAATTCAATGAAATGCCAGACATATGGTGACAACATTGTAATGAATGGTTGTTGTGTAACAAAATAAACTAAGCAAAACAAACAGTCACATGACTGTTAAATCATAATGACTGTTCTCTGTCTTTTACCTCTGGGAATGAGGACAGTGATGCCAATGCAGACCCCTGTTGTGACCAGAGTGCCCACCTGGCTGTACCTGCGGCCCAGTTTATTAAGACACAAATAGGCCACCAGTTTTGATGGCAGCTCTATGGCACCATAAATAAACTGGGTCAGGTACAAGTTCAGCCCAAAACCAGTGATGTTCAAACTGATGCCGTAGTAAGTGAATGCCACTCCGAACCTGCAAAAACACTTTACTTTAATAACTTATACCTGAATTTGAAGAGTAAACCATGATTTTATCTATTATAAAGTCTGTACTCTAGACAAAACGTTCCCACCAGGTGATTCCAGTAAGCAGAGCCAGTTTCCTCATCTTAGAAGTCCCCACAAGATCCAGACACGAGTACTTCCTTTCACCTCTGTCCTCAGTGATTATAACATTGGCAAGGGTCTGAAAGGCCGCAGTGTCAACAGCTTTAGGAAAATTATTAGAAAAAATTCGATTGCTTCCTCAATATCACGTATTAAAATGTCACCTCTGGTTTGATATCCCTAAGATTGTGTTGTCTGTTATTGGCTGAGGCACATTTGCTCAGGTAAAAATGGGCCTCTTCCAGTCGTCCATTGGCTATGAGCCATCGTGCTGACTCTGGGATCCATCTAGAAAACGGGAATGTAGGTGATTTGGGAAAACTGGACGTCTGAGTCAATCATAGTAATGTCTTACCTCCATGTGAGCACTGCCAGTCCGAGAGGAGCGGTTACTGTGAGGATCAAAGGCCTCCAGTCGTTGACGAGATAGGCAATGCCAGGCAATACCATAGTGCTGATAGACCAATCAAAACTGATTATGACACCAGCAATTGTCCTGTGTGCAATATCAGCCCATTCCACACCTGATGAACAATAATAAGTTTTATTATTTAACATAGAATGTCAGTTTGTGTATTAGTGGTAGGATTTTTAAGTGACTTTAAGTGACTTTCCTAAATCGTTATGATAGTAAAGTGACTTCAGTTCAAAACACTGATTCATGCAGGAATGACACAAGTGAGTGAATGTGTTGTACTGCTGACTGAAAATGTCTACTGCATACTACATTGGGTTTGAAGCATATTAATTATAAAATACATAAATTGCTCAATCCCAGGCATGTCAGAAAGCACTCACATAAGACGATGGAGATGATGCTGATGCCTGTAAGGCCAATTCCAGTGAAGAACCTCATTATAGCAAACATGATAAAGGACTGAGAAAATGCACTGGCCACCCCAAATGAAATGGTAATCAGGTAAGACACCATCAGCATTCGTTTCCTTCCATACCTGGAATAAACAGAATCCATGAGAAATATTAAAATATTAGACATCAACTTTCTTAGCATTCCTCAATCTACTTGTTATAAACAATATATATATATATATATATATATATAAGGATGTCTGTTTTATGATTTTTTTTTTTTAATTTATTTATTTTTTTTATGTGTATAGGGTCACAAGGTACACTACCAGTCAAAAGTTTTTGAACAGTAACATTTTTAATGTTTTTTAAGAAGTAAAAAACTCTGCATTTATTTGTTCCAAGGTACAGCAAAAACTGTAAAAAAATTAAATATTTTTACTACTTAAAATAACTGGTTTCTTTTTGACCAAAATCAACATGTAATTTATTCCTGTGATTTCAAAGCTGAATTTTTTTAGCATTATTACTGCAGTCACATTATCCTTCTTAAATCATTCTAATATTCTGCTCAAAGAACATTTATTATTATTATTATGTTGAAAACAGCTGAGTAGAATTTTTCCGGTTTCATTGATGAATAGAAAGTTCACAAGAACAGCATTTATCTGAAATAGAAATCTTTTGTAACATTGTAAATTTGTTTATCATTACTTAAAAAAAAAAAAATCCATTTAAAGCATTCTTGTTAAATAAAAATATTATTTTCTATAATCCCCCGCCCTCCCCAAAAAATCTGATGGCTCAATAAGTGTATTTCACCTTTATTCCTCAAGGTGGCACTGTTTAGACAATGATGACATTATGTTTCACTCATAATTACCGCAGGCATAAAACAAAAGAATATCATGCACAAAAACTGAACTGGCCTGAATGGCTTTACTGCAGAGCAATTACTGTACGCACTGAAATATTATCTCACTGTCATTTCATGGTGGATGTGGTGAATAAGTTGCCAGCGATCAAAATATTGATTTTGAAATTAATTGAAAAAGGTCTTTGTGACAATGAATCAATTTGTCCTGAATGATTCTCTCTCTCTCAAATGCATGTACCATTGTTTGTTCATTACAGTGAATCGATTCTTCTTAAACAATTCTCTCGTTCATATGCATGTAGCATTGTAAGACTGGTTCATTCTAGTGCATCGATTCATACTAAATGGTCTTTTCTTTTATATGCATGTAGTAGTGTTGGAAGGTAGTTCATTCATCCTAACTATATATATATATATATATATATATATATATATTTTTTTTTTTTTTTTTTTTTTTTCTGATTCATTGTAGTGAATCACTCAAAAAATGAGTCTCTGTACTGTATCTAAATTTTTTATCCAGTTATGTACATTGGAATTTAACTTACTCAAATTTATACTTTAACCATTATTGAGTTGTCCATTTATTCAACACCTCAACACAAAATTTGCTCTCTTATGTAACATCAAAGTTTTGGTGTAGCTAACTAACAGTAAATTGTAGTTTAACTACTTAAACTTATGATTAGCTTATAGCTTGGCATGCTGTTGTAGCATCACTGTTCACTACATCTCTTGAAGGCCCAAATCTTTACGTCTCACCTGTCACTCAGCCAGCCAAAAATGGCTGCTCCTATCATCACACCAACAAAGAAGATGGTGGCTGTGGCTTTATTCAGACCTTTCCTGTCGCACACCAGTTCAAACTGAAAGAGGAAAACATAAGCAGAATTACAGCTATGTTTTATTGAAAACTTTCATATCTTTGTTGCACTGGTCAGTGAAACAAAAAGTCCCGCCCCCAAATATACACCATTGGTTGAGGCAACTGTATGGGGAAATCAACCCCCAATAAGATTACTAATTATTGTCTCTGATTTTTAACATAAAAAAAACTATACACTTCAACTTTAAAACTTCTTCAGGCTAAGTGGAGAGCATATTTTACAGTCTTAAAATTAAATTACATAGTTATAAAAATTGATTTGAATGAAAGACAAATAAAGTGAATTACCTCAGTAGCCAAGGCTGATCTAATCGTGCTGTTGTCATACTCCCATCCATTCTGACACTCCACTACAGGAAGTTCTGTGCTGTTGGAGTAGTTTGTCAACAGGTGAAACTGAGGATGGGAGAACATGTGACAGGAAGCAAGAGTCCCATCTTCCTGTGCAGGAATACTGACAGTCAGTCTCTCTTCTCGACTCAGATTCCCAAGGATCCCGTTAGCATCCAGAGAGCTGATATCACAGTGATGAGATGGGATGGCAGCGATGAAGTTGTTTAACAGGAAGTTAAACGGCAGCGTGACTCTCGGAATCACCAAAAGGGCGATGATACTGATCTGGTATTTTCCAAACCCCCCAACCTCAGCCAGCAGGTTCTCAAACTTCATCTTTGCCGATCAAATCTTCTGATGTGGCTCAAAAGAAGCAATGAGGGCGATATAAACTTGAGTTTGTTCAATCATAAGTCTACTTACACATTCACTGCTCTGATGTAGATCATTAACCTCTCATATACTGACATTAAAGACATTCATACATATTCTTTTTTTCAAACACAGACACACACATGCACACGTAAGTAAGTAAAGCATCTTGACTTAATGTAACTTAACACAGCTAAAGTACCAAAAAAAAAAAAAAAAAAAAAAAAAAAAACTTAAGAAAACTGTTTATATACTTCACAAATGGACAAAGGCTGACACCCTGCACTGTAAGATTGTACTTTAGTGTTTTCTTTGGTTGACCCTAACACAGAGGGTGTTGAAACCATAGTGATTGAAAGCCCTGAGCTTCTGCTAGTCATCTAGATAGACTTCCTGTTTAATAAATGACAGTAGTGTTAGACAGTACATAGTCAAACTAGGGAAAAAGGCTGGTTGAATGAATTATTATTACAATTTGAAACTACTTTTTTCTATTTCTAGTTGAGGTCAAAAGTTTACATACACCTTGCAGAATCTGCAAAATATTAATTATTTTACCAAAATAAAAGGGATCATAGAAAATACGTGTTATTTTTTATTTAGTACTGACTTGAATAAGGTATATTACATAAAAGACATTTACATATAGTCCACGAAAGAAAATAATAGTTGAGTTTATAAAAATGACCTCATTCCAAAGTTCACATACACTTGATTCTTAATACTGTGTTTTTACATGAATGATCCACAGCTGTGATTTTATATATATATTTTTTTAGAGTCCCTTGCTTGTCCTGAACAGAAAAATTCTTCAGGTCCCACAGATTCTTTGGTTTTTCAGCATTTTTGAGTATTTGAACCCTTTCCAGCAATTACTGTATGATTTTGAAATCCATCTTTTCACACTGAGGACAAATGAGGGACTCATATGTAACTATTACAGAAGGTTCAAACGCTCACTGATGTTTCAAAAGGAAACACAATGCATTAAAAGCCGGGGGGGTGAAAACCTTTTGAATGTGAAGCTCAGGGTAAATGTAACTTATTTTGCCTTCTGGGAAACATGTATCTTCTGTAGCTTCTAAAGGGCAGTACTAAATGAAAGAAATAAGATATTTAGGCAAAATAAGAAAAATGTACACATCTTCATTCTGTTCAAAAGTTTACACCCCCTGGCTCTTAAGGCATTGTTTTTCCTTCTGGAGCATCATTTGAACCTTCTGTAATAGTTGCATATGAGTCCCTCAGTTGTCCTCAGTGTGAAAAGATGGATCTCAAAATCATACAGTCATTGTTGAAAAAAAAATGTGGGACCTGAAAAAAAGCTGTTCAAAAACAGCATTCAGGTAACAACACAGTATTAATTGTGTGCTGATTAACATTTTTGTGGAAACCATCATAAATAAAAAATATTTCCAGAATCCTCTTTCCAAGATCCTGGGAAGAGTTCAAGCTGTTAAGCCACATCTAAAGAATAACTTCTCTTCCTCCAAAATCTGTCACTACTGCCATCTAGAGTTTATGTAACATGGTACAATTATTAGAAGGACATCAGGTATGTCTTGGTCAAGCCTTCCACAGCTCATTAACAGAGGTCAGATTCAGGTAAATGTGGAGCTGTCCAGGGTGCTGTCAAACAGAGCTCAGATACTAATATGGAATGCTGGTGCTGTCCATGGTGCTATGTGCAGGGGAAAATGACTATAAGAGAGAGATTAACTATAGAGATTAACTAAATTTGTATCTAAAGTTGCGTAATGCATGAGTAAAAAGACTGAATTTAGATTCCTTGAATACTAAGAAAGCAAGTAAATCAGTACAACAAGACTCCATGACTCAAGAGTTTTATTGCTTATATACTTAAGCAGGATGTGATGTTAAGTACAGCTTATGAAACTCGTCACTATGACAGGATGTCTTTTTGTGCTTGTGAAGTTATTTTGAATATCACTGTGTTGTGTCCTCAGAGATGGGCAACTTTAAAGGGATGTTCTGATCCTCTGTTGTAAAATAAATAGGATTCTTTCTGTGAAAGATAAATAATGAAGCAATTATTGTACATTTAAAAATGAGGTTTCGTGTCAGGTGTAAAAGTTGATGTTTCCAAAAAGAAAACAAAAAACTAAAGCAGAAAACATTTGCAAAGTGCATTCAAGATCTTTTATTTTGTGTCATTTTTTCTTATACCTCATCTCTTCAATATCTTCTATGGTTTCTGGCAATCTTGTGTTGTTTGTTTCAGGGAGAAGCCAAGCGATGAGACCAGAAAAGATGGCCACCGTGCAGAAAATGACCTCTGGAAGGAACTTCCACATGTCTTCTAAGAGCATGATAAGAGGAGAAATGGATGCCCCCAAACGTGCCATAAAACTGGCGTAGCCAAGCCCATTCTGCCTATCGATGTGAAGGAGAGTGAAAGGAAACATTTTCGAAACTGAGTGAGCTTAATAATTAAAAACAGAACATGGCAGACACTAACCTCATGACTGTAGGATAGAGCTCAGTGGTGTACAGGAAGACAGTCGTGAACGAAGCTTCTGAAAGTCCTTTACCCAACACTGCGATCACAGTACGAAACGTCCAGTATTCTTCACCCGTAGACACATTTACAAAGAGGCCAGAGAAAATCATCATATAACACATACTAAAGTACACAATTCATAGAAAGTTAAGGGCAGTGATTGCAACCTGATTCCATGCAGTGGTTGCAACCTGATGTACATCAAAATTAATAGAGTTTGAGGTAACGCTTTAGATTACAACCCGCAAAGAACTACGTAAGTAAACTGAATTTACGGTGTATGTTTCTGTAATTATAGTGTACCTATAAAGAACGTACATGTAGGTATAAGGGACCAATATGTTATATTTGGGTAATAAGGGGATAACAAACCAGATATTTAACCTGCAAAGAACTACATAAGTATACTGAATTTACGGTGTACGTTTCTGTAACTATAGTGTACCTATTAGTACGTATGTGTAGGTATAAGAGAACAATAGGCTATGTTACGTTTTGGTAATTCGGGGGGTAACAAACAGATATACAACCTGCAAAGAACTGCGCTAGTAAACTGAAGTTACAGTGTATGTTTCGTATTTATATTGTACCTACGTGTAAGTATAAGGGAACAATATGTTACGTTTGGGTAATAACGGGGTAGAAAACAGATATACAAATAATTTATAATGGATTAATTTAAAAAAACTTAACAGGTACCTGTTCTATTAAATCGTAAATTTGGTGTATCTATACGTAAGCTTTTTAAAATTACTGGGAAATTATACTCTTGTTCCATGTAGTTACAGGGTAATTGTGCCCTCTGCGGGTTGTAAATTAAAGTGGCGATTGTTCCCCTCTTGTTCAAGGAAGTTACAGGGTAGGTTCAATACATAAACACACAATCTGAAAATATATCTAAAAATATTTTTTTATAGTCGCTAATCCCACTTCTACCTCTAAACCTAAAGTTAACTATGACTGAACAGTTATAAAAATATAAAAAACAGGAAAGTGCAATCACAATCATTTATTTATTGCAAAAATGTCAACAGCCATACAAAAAAGTAATCCAAATAACGATGCGTTTGCAGCCGCAGTCCTCTCTGGCGGAATACAGTAGGTTTGAGGTGCAGTAGGATGAGAGCAGAATTTAAATTGTTAATCGCTGAAAATATTATCCAGATTATTGTCTTGACCCACTCCTCGAAGGCGCCCGCGCGTCATTCCAACACATCTCACCAGAAACACGGCATATCGTAATCTGTGACGAATGCAGGCGAGAGCCAATGAACGTCCGATTTTCCTGTCGCAAAATGCACTTTAGCACGGGTTTATGGCTGTTGCTGCTGGACTCGCTGCTAGAGATGGAGATGAAGATCGCCGGACAAAGCCTTGAACTTGGTTCTGGTCCTCGCAAATCGTATGGATTCTGAAGATCTGGGTTACAGCACACAAATAAAATGGTTTATTTGTAATTATGATGCGTGTTCGGTGTATTTTATGGTTCTATTGTTAGTCACAGCATGTTAGAGAAAACGCCTTTGTGTTCCACCACGGCAAACGAAGTTAATATTACATGAATGATTAAACGATTGCAGAAATATTATTTATTTTAAGGGTTTACCGTGTAGTCATGATAACATTATGTAGACCTATTCTTGGAAACGAGCTGGCAACAGAAATCACACAGAACAGAGTTAAATGTTATAATTTCATATTAAGTAAACGTTAAATGTTTAGATGATGTAAATATGTCAGTATTGTACATTTAATGTTTGTAAAAATGTAAATAAATGTACATTTTGTAGAACCACATTTTACGTCGCGTTGTTATATGTGTTGTACCCTGTAACTTCGTTGAACAAGAGGGGAACAGTCGCCACTTTAATTTACAGCCCGCAGAGGGCACACTTACCCTGTAAATACATGGAACAAGAGTATAATTTCCCAGTAATTTTAAAAAGCTTACGTATAGATACACCGAACTTACGATTTAATAGAAAAGGTACCTGTTAAGTTTTTTAAATTAATCCATTATAAATTATTTGCATATCTGTTTGCTACCCCCTTATTACCCAAAAGTAACCTATTGTTCCCTTATACTTACACGTAGGTACAATATAAATACGAAAAATTCACCGTAACTTTAGTTTACTTACGCAGTTCTTTGCAGGTTGTATATCTGGTTGTTACTCTCTATTACCAAAACGTAACATATTGTTCTCTTATACCTACATGTACGTTCTTTAATAGGTGCACTATAATTACAGAAACGTACACCGTAAATTCAGTATACTTATGTAGTTCTTTGCATATTGAATATCTGGTTTGTTATCCCCTTATTACCCAAATATAACATTTTGTTCCCTTATACCTACATGTACGTTCTTTATAGGTACACTATAATTACAGAAACATACACCGTAAATTCAGTTTACTTACGTAGTTCTTTGCGGGTTGTAATCTAAAGCGTTACCGAGTTTGATTGTATGGCTTTAACAAAACATGGAAAGTGTTTTCTCACCCCTTTTAAAAGCTGATGCACATATGTATTTTTCTATCTTAACTAATTTGCCTTAAGCATTGTTTTTCCTGAAGGCCTTGACTTCAGAACCACTATGATGAAATGGTTTTTCAGTTGAGAACCATTGATTTAAAGTGCATTTGAAACACTTTTGACTGTTTTGTTAGAAATTTAAATAACACATTTGTTATACAAACCTGTAGGTGTGATGATGTTAATGAGTATGCAGAGTCCTGTGAGCACCAGTGTTCCGGTCTGAGTGATTCTACGGCCGACCTTGTTGAGAATAAAGTAGATGAGGATTTTCGCTGGCACTTCTATGGCTGCATAAATGAAGTGTGTCAGGTAAAGATCAAGCCCAAAGCCGGTGATGTTTAAGCTGATGCCATAGTATGTAGAAGCAACTCCGTACCTACAAAAGGGAAAGTGAATGTAGCTTCTCTGAACATAAAATACTTAAATTAGTACACACACAAAAACCTACCACACTATGCCGGTGAAAAGTGTGATTCTTCTCAGATGTGGGGTTTTGAACAGGTCTAAGTAAGTGTAACTGTGATCCTGGTGTTCCATAGTCGTTACAGTGGACAAAGTCTGTGAAGGAAACGGAAAGAAAGGTGTTTTTAACCATTGTTGAAATGTACAGTTGAGGTCAAAAGTTTACATCTCCCTTTCAGAATCTGCAGAATGTTAATTATTTTACCAAAATAAGAGGGATCATACAAAATGCATGTTATTGTTTATTTAGTACTGACCTTTTTAAGATCTAGAACTTCTAAAGTTTTCACTCCCCGGCTCTTAATGCATGGTTTGTTATTAATGCATGGTTATGAAGTATCAAGGGGATGTAAACTTTTGAATGAAGTCATTTTTTTATAAATTCAACTGTTTTTTTCTCTTGTGGACTATATGTAAACATTTTTTATGTGAAATATCTTATTCAGGTCAGTACTAAATAAACAATAACATGCATTTTCTCTTATTTTGATAAAATAATTCATATTTTGTAGATTCTGAAAGGGGGATATAAACGTTTGACCTCAGCTATAGTTTTTTTTTAACTTCATGCTTCATGCAAATAGATGATGTTTATGTTTACCTCTGGTTTAACTCTAGATGTAAAGTCTCGTTTCTTGTTAAAAGCAGCACATTTTTGCAGATACTTGTATGCTGTTTCTGCCTTTCCATTGGCTATTAGCCACCGCGCTGATTCAGGGATCCACCTATCAACATATCAGCCAATCGTTCTTGATTGTTAAAGTTTGAAATGATTTTAAGAATTTTAAATCTCAAGCCAATCTCAGTAACAAACTTTGATTTGAGGCTAAGCCATATATATATATATATTAGAGTATATATGTAAAGTGTAAAATACAAAACATCTAACGCAAAATATATTATTAAAAAAGACAGAGAGACTTGATTTTGTCATTCATTCATGTCATGCATTGACAGCTCTTTTTAATAAAGAACAGAAATATATATGATATAATCTGGTAGAATGTAAAAAGGCTCTTTAAGGTCATTTAAGAGGAAGAACATTTGCTGAAGCTCATGGATGTAGCCAGTACTACACGAGTTTTATTACTGTTGAATTTCCTGATTGGTGTGTGAGAGGAACAAATGAAAAAAAAAAGCTTTCCAGCTGAGAAAAACATGACATGACCTTACATACAGGCCCTGACTGTGAGGAAGACTCAGGATTCTCATAAACAAACACATTTTTTTCTATAAAAACAATAATGGTTTCCTTACCACCACATGGCTGTAGCAAGAAGAAGAGGAGAAGTGACAGTAATAACCAGCATCCTCCAATCAGTGACTAGATAGGCAAGACCGGCCAGCAGCATGTTGCCTATACTCCAGGAAATACTGCCAAACACACCCATAAATGTACGGTGTTTAGTGTCTACCCATTCAATACCTGCAGAACAGATCACATTTATTCATCAAACAGAAACATTAAAGGGTACATCAGATGTCCATTTTCCACAAGTTGGTATGATTCTTTAGGGTCTTTATGAAATTTCTGTAACATACTTTGGTTAAAACTCCATGTCTACCATGTCAAAAACAGCTCTGTTCACAGTGAGCAATTTTGGTGCAAGTCTCTTTAAATGATAATGAGCTACTGGTCACCCCATCCCCTCTCTTCTGTTTTTTTGTGTATTTGGTGGTGCATGACATCATACTACTGAGAAAATCAAAACGGCTTGATAATTGAGACTGTTTAGGTTTTTATCATTGTAGGGTGGTTGTGTCCACACACTGCTAAGACACATTTATATGCAAACACCATGTAAAAGTGAATTTTGCATCTGATGTCCCTTTTGTTTCAAAACAGGCCTTGTTAATTGACTCTTTTTATTTCAGACCCTAAAGTCTTAGACCCTAAAGACTGGACAAACAGTTCAATGCCTCTCAGTCTTGGATAAAGAATAATGGCAGTTAGGCTTCAGAGAAGACTTACTGAGAACAACTGATATGTTGATGATTCCCGTCAGTGCAAATCCAGTCAGAAAGTGAAAGGCGGCAAACATGATGTAGGTGCTTGAGAAAGCACTAACAACACTGAACACTATAGATGACACATAAGACACCAGCAGCATGCTCCTACGACCATACCTGAAAAACAACACACAGATGAACAATGAGCATACAGAACATCAATACTGCATTCATGACATGATTATGTTTCTTGGAACTCTTTCTGTTAAACCCCTTTCTCACTACGTACACTTTAGTAAGATTTTGTACCTTAGGATACCACCCCCTGACAGCTTTGTACCTTTGCTAGAGTCTAAAAGTTTCTAAATGGAGGTTATTGGTGTTTTACTTATCACTGAGCACTCCAAAGAACACAGCTCCAGCCATGACGCCAACAAAAAATATGGTGGCTGATGCTTTGGCCAGTCCCCTCTTCTCACAAACTAAATCAAACTGAAGAAGAAAATAAAGAGGAAAAACTGTGAGCGGTGAGAGGGCTGAGTAGGAACTACAGGATACACCATCATTGGACATTACCTGTGTGGCGAGAGTGCTGATAAACATGCTGTTGTCATACTCCCATCCATTCTGGCACTGGACTACAGCAACCTCTGAGGGGCTGGAGGAGTTTGACAGCAGGTGGAACTGAGGATGGGAGAACATGTGACAGGATGCAGGAGTCCCGTCATCCTGTACTGGAATACTAACAGTCAGTCTCTCCTCCTGACTCAGATTTCCAAAGATTCCCTCAGAGCCCAGAGAGCTGATGTTACAATGGTGAGATGGGATGGCGGCGATAAAGTTGTTCAGCAAGAAGTGACACGGAATTGTGATGCGAGGTATAGACAGCAGCAAGACCAGCGCAATCTGGTATCGCCCAAACCCATCCGTCTCTTCCAGAATGCTCTCAAACTTCATTGTTACCTGGAATGTCAAGGACAGATAAAACATCAACACGGCGTAACTGATATAAAGGTTTACATGATTTGATGACATTTACACTGCTGTTCAAAAATACTAAAGATTTTTATTTTTAAATACAGTTGAGGTCAAAAGTTGAGGTTGTATACACCTTGCAGAATATGCAAAATGTTAATTATTAGATCAAAACATGCATTAAGAGCCAGGGGGTGTAAACTTTTGAACAAAATGAAGATGTGTACATTTTTCTTATTTTGCCTAAATATCATATTTTTTTTTATTTAGCACTACCCTTCAGAAGCTACAGAAGATACTTACATGTTTCCCACAATTCAAATCCAAAAAGTTCTCACCCCCGGCTCTTAATGCATTGTGTTTCCTTCTGAAGCATCAGTGAGCGTTTGAACCTTCTTAATAGTTGCATATGAGCAGGGCCGCAGGAGACATTTTCAAAGTGCGGGGGACCAAACTGTAAGCAAAAGCCCAGATAGTAAGATCAGATTTCCAGATTTCGGACCACCACTTCAGGCTCACTGTGGGACCATCATCATGTATTAAACTTGCCAGATAATTAATAGAATAATTTTGATTATTATTACAATGCAAAGTAAGTGAAATAAGAAGTAATTAAGTTAATTAAAAACTGTACTGTGCTTAAATGTAAAACAAAGAAAAAAAAACTTTTTTTTAACATTAATTTATATTTAGTGATTCCTCTGTGTACCAATAGAAGGAGCCTGAGTACCACACTTTGGGAACCACTGACTTAAACGATTATCTCTTTGATGAACTCGTTTGGAATTTAAGGCCATCACAAATAAACATGGTTTAAAGGCATCTGGGGAAATGATGACAATTGGCATTTCATATAGGGTGGGCATATATAAAATTTATGTCAACTTACCTTATTTGTCTTTTGAAAAAAACGAGGCAATACTTTTCTGTTTCGTTGGCTTCATCTTTCTTGTTGTGCCAGGCGGACTACAAGAAACTCGTGTTGCAGCTGAGACAGGCACAAGTAAGAAAGTTATTAAATTTCCTTCCTGTTTAGGATTGCTATCAGAAGCACCATTGAAAGATGACCAGTGTTGTCAAGTCCTCGGTTTTCCTGCAGAATTGGGCTACTTTATCACTGTTAAGGTCATTGCACACTGAGTCTAAAATTTTCGTATGCATTTTTTCGTGGGTTTTTTTTTTTTTTTCGAATTCGTCATCCTGTCTTATCAAAATGCTTGCTACGGATGCGAAAACGCAGAAAATCTAACCTGATCCGAACTTTTTTTATGACGGCAGTGCGTAAACTCGATTGACACCAATGTGAGGTCATATTTATTTTTTAACGTGTGAAAAATTCGTACGGAAATTTCGGACTCAGTGTGCAGTGACCTTTAAAGTGAGCCCAATAACTTGATATTTATACCCTGGAATGCAAATTTACCAGGGGAAACCCACCAAAACACGCGTATTGACCCAAATCAAACCGTGATTGAGTTAGTTTTGGGCTAGTTTGGAGTAGCAATTTTGCGGGTTTTGTTGTGAAAACCTGGCAACCCTGAAGACAACATGCCGTTCAGTGTAAAATAGGAATAGGCTAACACCAAACGTAATTGTAATTTATTTATTTTATTTTTTTGTAACTAAAGATGTCTGAAATTTACATTTTAAAACTTAACATTGTGTATGGCTTGAATTACAATGAATGTGATGTTTGTTGTCGGAAGTTTTAGGCTATTTTCCCTTATTAAAAGTGCGGGGGTCGATTGCTGTCTTTAAAAAACCTCGGGGGTCAAGACCCCCTGTCCCCCGTTGGAAAGGGTTCAAATACACAAAGATGCTGAAAAAACACAGAATTTGTTCGACGTGAAAGATTTTTCTGAAGGACGGGGCAGTTTAACTGTTCAGGACAAACAAGGGACTCTCCCAACAACTCAGGTAACAACACAGTATTAAGAATCATGTAAACTTTCGAACAGGGTAATTTTTATAAATTCAACTATTATTTTCTCTTGTGGACTATATGTAAATGTCTTGTATGTGAAATATCTTATTCAGGTCAGTACTAAATAAAAAATAACATGCATTTTGTATGATCCCTCTTATTTTGGTAAATTAATTAACAGTTTGCAGATTCTGCAAGGTGTATGGAAACTTTTGACCTCAAATACTGTTCTTTTCAACTTTGAATTTGTAAATCAATTAGTAAATGGTTAGTACTATCTGTGATGCAGCTCAGACTTTTTCAATGATTTTTATAGGACCTTGTATTAAGCTCAAGTGTGCTGATGGACTCTGAAAAAACTCTGTGAACCAGCATGAACTCTTTTTAAGTCCATTCCTTCACCCTACATTAGCCTCATAGCAGGCAATGGACCACAGGCAGTACAGTACTCTGTTTGAACGCTGTGCACAGCTGTGGAGACACACCAGCTGGACTAAAACACGACCCATCTTAATGCATTTTATAGCAGTTTGGATTGATATTTGTCTGATGGAAAAGATTTCATTCCATTATCAATAACAGTGGATACTTTTATTTTCCAGTTACTTCTCTTTTTTACCTTCTGTGCAGATATCCTCAAATAAATCAACAATTTATTCAGCTTCCAGTCAAGACATTAAAAAGTAATCAGTATTAAAAATAAAAAGAAATCACTAAAAAGCAGTCCACAGTGAAACTGTTGACTTTTTTGTTCATTAATTGATCACATGTATTAAAATAGATATATCTATATATCCAAGAGTGAAAAGACACTCACCTCTGCTTTAGCTTGATTTTTGAAATGTGTGATTGATATTTGTCGAGTGCCGTGATGGTCAAGAGCAAACCTAGAGTCAAACATAGACAGAAGGTTACTGGAGGATATGAATGACCAGTACTAGTCATAAATGAGGCTAAATGTAGCCCCTCCCCTAACACCCTTTATCTTTCTTCCCTCTCTGCCTCCTTCAGCCATTGAGAACGATGACGTTTTTGACTAAGTAACTTTATTTCTGTCAGTTCTGGCATTTCTGCTTTCACTATCCATTTGTTTATCGTATACCGTATAGTACATGTCTCTAGTTACTATACTGTCATGATAACAACACCAGAGTTTAGAATCACAGCTTTTGCTGTGCAATCCTCAGAGGAAATGGAGAGAGACATTTCACCATGGGGATTCGCTGTAGAAACCCTTCACACAAAAATTCCAATCAGAATAATCAGTCAGGAGTATGCTGACGAGCGATTAATTTGCAATCACTGTAATGGCCACTGACAGGTATTATACAATCAAATTATTACACAAAACCACTTCAGCAACATGAACTGAACAATTAAAGAACTCGCTAACCCATCATGTTTGACTATACATAATACCTGTTCATCACAGTTGTCAATTAATCGCAATCATGCAGACAGAATCCAAACCTGTAGAGGTAAGATTAGACCAAGTTTTGTTGAAAGTTTGAGAGATTGATGCGGAAGAGAAGTTATTTTTGTTTTCTCTGTGCACAAAAAGTGTTCTCGTAGGTTCATAACATTACGGTTGAAACACTGATGTCACATGGACTATTTTGGCAATGTCCTTACTACCTTTCAGGGCCTTGAATGTCTTTGAAGGGTCAGATAGATCAGATAGATAGAGATTTCATCTGAAGTATCTTAATTTGTGTTCTGAAGATGAACGAAGGTCTTACAGGTTTGGAACGGCATATTGGTGAGTAATTAATGA
This sequence comes from Labeo rohita, assembly GCF_022985175.1. Classification (NCBI taxonomy): domain Eukaryota; kingdom Metazoa; phylum Chordata; class Actinopteri; order Cypriniformes; family Cyprinidae; genus Labeo; species Labeo rohita. The sequence goes on from NC_066885.1 coordinate 13,821,349, forward strand.
CAGAATTTTCATTTTTGGATGAACTATCCCTTTAATTCATCACATCCACTGAAGTTTTCTGGAAAGAAAGAGACAGAGCATCAACCGAAACAGTGATGGATCTTGCGTTTATTGAATGGCATCATTGATAATTTGCAATAATTTTTAATTGTATAACTCAGAAAGGTTGCTTCATAGTATAAGTTAGTCAATCATGATTCATGAAACACATTCATGCAAATTCTCTCTATCTCAAAGCAACACACTGAAGAGAGATGACCAACCAGGAGGAGATGTCTTTCTTCATATCTCGTCAGTATTAAGAGTAGAGAGAGTCTTTTGGGTTCTTGGCAGATGGAACATTCTGGAACATACCGTAGAGAGTATTTTCCTGTTATTTCATCCAAACAACAGCATGCAATGGTTCTGCAGTGGGTATGGTCCAAATATAGCACTCCCGTTAAGTTAACTCACAAATAACACTGGCTAGGACATTTTTCTCTTCCGTTGATTTGACAGTCTTCATAGATGTTTGGGTTTTAATCCAAGAACAGGACGAAAAAAACACCAATGACTAGCAGGCATGAAGAAACACTCTTTGATAGCACCTTAGTCATTTAAACTCCACGTCAGATTACCAGCCTTTGAACACATGCTGTGAACACCCAGGAGTAGCAGTACTGCATAAAAATAACATCCTAGAGCACATTTACAAACCCCACACATGCTGCCTCAACACACATTATTGGTTCCTGCTGCCTTATCCTTATCCACCTTGGTGTGTCAGATTTTTGAGAAGCTTTCATGTTCTTTTCGACCTTCATTCAGCTTCCTCAAACGTTCTTTGAACTGTAAAGTTTGCATACAGATCAGAATGGGGCATTTTCAGCCTGAGACTGAGACAAATGCAACTAGGTTAGTCCTATTTTATCCATTTTTTTGTTGTTTTTTGGAACAAAAATATAACTTTGTTTTTCAAAAGTACTGCTTACATTATCTACAGTTTTGCAAAAGACAATAAACAGAAAAGCGGACGAGCATTATCAAATGCATGCCGCTGGTCTGGGATCCGGTTACAAATAAATTTAGCAGACGAGTGTCACGGATGGATTGACCCAATCACAGAGAGTAGACGGGGCCAAGATGATTGTATGATTGACATCAAACTGTAGCAGCAGGTTAGTCACTTTATTCCGTGTAGAGATTAAATTTAGGTATTTATACCAGATTTGTGATTTTTTTCTTGATGTTCTGCACAGAACCACCACGTTTTGGTGCATATGACTATTTGAGATAAATACAAATTTTAGCACACACAAATTGACTGCGGAAGTTGATATAAAAGGCCCAAACACAAGCTAGTTGAGTAATCAGTGCATTTGGGATTTTGAAACATTTTAGGTTTTTGTAAGCTTTTTTTTTCCGATTCTGTGAAATCTGTGGTCAAAAATGTGCATTTTAGAAGTTATATTCAATTAAAATAAGTAGCATGTACTGTAACATATTTAAAAGCTTTAAAGCTGCAGTAGAACCCGATTCTAACGTGTACAATGTGATTGGTTGTATTATTGAACATGATGGCGTTTGTGCTGTGAACAGGAGGGTAGAGCCTGTGGAAGCTTTGTTGTGATGGCAGCAATTATTTCCTTTGCAGGTTTAAGGCATATGAGGTGTGTTTATCTGTCCAACACACTTCAATAATGACAACTCGCCCGGACACACACTGTGTGTGTGTAAATGTCAGAGGTTTTCCTCATTAGAGGTATTTTGTAGCTGCTGCAGTCACTTGGCTGAATAACAAACACGTCCATCCATTGTTCGGTTGATTTTGTTGTGTGTAATGAGAAGTACAGTCCAACACTGATGATTTAGAGAGTGATTGTGATGATGATGATGCTGAGGATGAAGATCACCTGCAGTGAAGTCTTAATTATCTTGTTTTAGTCTTTGTCTCCAGTGGATCTTTCTTTGCCTTTTGCGATGATGGGTGGGTTTTGCTCTTCTTGAGGGTGGAATCCTGAGCTTTGGATTTGGACTGCGGCGGGCATGGAGGTTTGGGCTGTCGTTGCGTTTCATTGACGGCAGGCTGGCGGCGAATGCGCTGAGGCGAAGGGCTGTCGGTGCGAGAGGTGGCGTAGCTTCGAGGGGAGGTGCTGATGCTTCGGGTGGCATTGAGAGCTGAGGTACGAGTAGCGGTGCGTGTGGCCGTCCGACTTGCCTGTGCTTGGGAAGGGCCCGAAGATGGAGGACGGGGTGGAAGGGTTTTAGAGGGACGGAGCTGAGGTTTAGGCGGCTGCTGATGGATATTTGTGTGCAGACTTGCAGACTTTTGAATCCTGGGATTGACAGAACTGTTGGTTCTGTTGGCAAGAGAGAGAAGAATGAGTCATATCAATCAGAGGTATTACAGGACAGTCTGCATAAATTTCTTTATATAGTTTGCCAGTAATGGTGCCAAGCAAAATCTGAGGTAGACCATTCCTTGTTCACAATTTTGCAGCAAGAATATTTTATAATGAACACCCAAATGTTTACCAAGTATATATATTTGTTAACTGAACTAAAAACAAAATAGATAAGGTTTAATGCTTTTATCAAATCACAATTTGAGGAAAGATGATTATAGCATTTTACTAGATTTGTAATAAGAATCATTTGTAAACCTGTTGTTACAGAAATGTAGTAGTTTTTCTCCAAAATAAGTTTGTAGGATTAATTCTTGTAAGTGAAGAAATTAAGACAGAAATATAATAATTCTACAACTGTACAGTGAAGTACAATAATTATTCTTAAATATATATATTTTTTTTACAGTGCAGCTGTATTACAATAGTAATGAATATTAACAGGAATATTAATAATAGAATGTTGTTGTTATTATTACTTTATTAAAAATGTTGGGCTTCCTAAAAACATAAATCTAAACACACACACACACACATATATATGTACATAATATACATATATACATAATAAGAGTCAAGTGTGTCCAAACCTCTGGTAGTGTTAATTCAAATAAGTAACATTTAAAAGAATAGTTCACCCAAAAATAAAAATTACCCCATGATTTACTCACCCTCAAGTCATATATAGGTATATATGACTTTCTTTTTTTCAGACAAATACAGTTGGAGTAATATTAAAAAATGTCCTGGCTCTTTCAAACTTTATAATAGCAGTGAATGGCTGCTGATTTTTTTTTAAGTCCAACAGAGCATTCATCGATCATAAAAAGTGCTCCACTTTCCACCGGATGACGTAGGATATCGGTGTAAGCTCAGCTGAGAATACATTATGTTAATATCGATATTTTTTAAACAAATGCATCACTTCAGAAGGCATGTGGAACACTTTTTATCATGGATGGATGCACTTTATTGGACTCAAAAAAACAACAACTGCCATTCACTGCTATTATAAAGCTTGGATGAGCCTGGAGAGTTTTTTTATATAACTCTGATTGTATTTGTTTGAAAGAAGAAAGTCATATATCCCTAGGATAGCTTGAGGGTGAGTACATCATGGTTATTTTTATTTTTGGATGAACTATCCCTTCAAGTTGAATTCCTGTCCACCCACCTGTATTGAATGAAAGACACAGATCTCTGGGTTTGCGGAAGGGTCGTGCCCCCTAGTTGGTCGGATGACCCCCTGATAGGTGTAACTGGACGAGGGATCCTACTCCTAATTCTGCCATCTGCTCCTCTCTCTCCTCTTGCAGAGTCGTCTGATTGGTGGGCTTCATCTTCTGATGCTGTGGCTGAGAGTGTTGGGGAGTGCGAGGAGGCGGAACGAGAGCGAATCAGGTGGGTTTGTTTACGCTCCAGGACGAGGCGGGCCAGCTGTTGCTGTCGGCTTTTGCGAGTTCGCTGAAACTGCTCTTGACTTGTCTGCGATGACTTATCTGAACCTGTTTCCTCCTCCGACATAAGCACAGGAATACGGCTTCGTCTCTGTGGGAGTGGCTTTCTATCAGGTGATTCAGCCTCTGGTGGAGACATATCCTTCTCATCCTCCACCTCTGCATCTCTGGTTTGTTCAGGTGTTACTGGTGGACTCTCTTCCCACTCCTGTTCCCTTTGTTGGTCTTCTTCTGGTGCGACACCGTCTGGTCTGACTTCCAGTTTGGCTTCTTTGGAGACTTCTTCTGTAGTCTCTGGCTGGTCATGTGACTCAGCTAAAAACAAAGCCTCTGGTTCCTCTTTGTCACTCTTTACACTTTCTTCAGCCTCTCTCTCTTTTCCAGCTTCACTTTCTTTCTTTCTTTTCCCCTCATCCTCTTCTCTTTCTAATGTAATCCCCTCACTCTCCTTTTTCTCTCGTTCACTGACCCCTTCCCTCTCCTCTTTCTTTCCACCCATCTCTTCACGCTCAGTAGATATAATCTCATCCAGTCCAGGCAGACGTGGTCTGGCTGTCATGACATTGAGACGTGTCGTCTCAGCAATGTGGATAAAAGTGCGTTCCACCTTGGTGAATGGCGGTGAAGAAGAACCGCCGGTGATCACAGCTGCAGTTGTCATGACAATAGGCCTGGGCTCCGACCTAATTACGGAGGAGAGAGTCCCGGGTTCAGATTCATCCGGCACGGGTCGCTCTCCCTGCGGTGTCAACGCGGCGAGAGTTCCCTGCCCGTCTCCAGGTGAAACCTGGCCATTACCAGCAGACACAAGCACCAGTGTGCGTGAGCCCTCTTCCTGGTCGTGATCCCGGTGGGCTGGGGCGAGTAGGGTGGATGCAGCACCTTCAGGGCTTCCTTCGCTACTGCGAGGGCTTCCATCACTTCCTGAGCCTCCAGTCTTCACACCCTCCTCTCTTAGATCGTCAAACATCAACACACCAGACACGAAGTCGACTCGCTTCAGACGCGTCTGAGAGGAAGAAGGTGAAGGTTCAGCCACTGCGGCCTCCTGTAGCGATGCAAGACAAAGAGAAAAGAAATTGGTGAATTTATGCAACAGTTCTTTCTGGTTCTCGAATCTGATTGGCTGAGAGGAGTGCAATATTCTAGTGATATCAGAACTCCAACCATTTCACTGTTTGTATCACTCCGCGTGTCACAGTGGATGCCCAAATCCACTATAATTTTTCAAATAATACCATTTTTGTGTTACTGAAGGTAGGTGTTAAGAGTTTTTTAGATGAGAATGTACTTGTTTAGACTTCAAATATAAGTTTGTTAGTAAAGATAACGTCTATTTGAAAATTTCGATTTCCAAATGTTTTCAGAGATGTGAGCTCCAGAGTGTCAGCGGCTGACAGCGCTAATGAACCCACCGAGAGCAGCCTTACCTCAGCCAGTTCTTCTGGAATTAGCAGCTGCCTCTGATTTGTCTATAGTGGTTAAACATGAGATGTAATTAGTTTTGGGTAAGTATAAGGTCCCATTAATCTATTATTTGTTCTAGAGCAAATATTTTTGCTGAGGACAAAATCTCATCCCATTATATTTTATGTAAATTTAATGTTGTATAAAACTGCAATTAACTGAATTGCCTAGCTTTTATGATGGCTGTTATTTATTATTAATATTACTATTCAAATAATAATAGTAGTATTTAATAATAGTTTTTAGTATTGGGAAACAGTGTGTCTTTGTGATGATGATTGTTACATTATTCCACCAATAGACGGCAACAAGAGAGAGTGAGTCAGCACTACGACAAAGATATTGCTTTCCTCAGTGGTCATTCAAACTAATGTGTTATGTTGAAGATGAGATTGAGCTGAAGAATGATTGTTGTATCAGATGCAGGTAATCACACTCGCTCAGTCCATCTCTCTCTCATAATACTCTACATAATACAGCAAGCTTTTAATACAGTGATATAATAAGCTTTCATTGAATCAACTCAACATTCCCTTCTTACTAGTTCTAAAATGACGTTTTCGAATTAGTAACGGAGGCTGGGGCTCAACTGTTAAACTGTCAATTTGACATTTGTATCCATGGTGGAAGAAAGTAGTTCGCACCAAAGACCATTTTTAAAGACACTCAGTTGTTGTTTCTTATACATAGAGTGTTTTCACAACACGTCATCAATTGGCATATTGGCATCACTGAACGTACAGTAAACATTGGCAAAGAACGAAACTTGCATATTCTGCTGATTATTGCTGTTGAAAATGATCAATTTTACTCATGTTTTGGGCTGTACTAATCGGTCGGACCAGGAAAAAACATTTGAGGTACTAAAGACTGCCAAACATTATAACATATCAATAAGAAGAGTGCAAAAACTGTCTGATGAACAAAAGGCATTTATGGTTGGCCAAACTAAACCAGGATTTCGAGAGCAAGAATCCAGAGAAAGAACAATTTGTGTTTGTTCTTATCATTTCCAGTCAGGTAGGTGAAATATTAGGCTAATATTTCAGTGGTTCCCAACCACGTTCCTGGAGGCCCCCAAACACTGCACTTTTTTTGGCATCTCTCCTTTGTCTGACACACCCATTTCAAGTCTTGGAGTCCCTACTGATGAGCTGATGATCTGAATCAGGTATGTTTAATTAAGGAGGCATGGGAAACCAGGAACGTGGTTGGGAACCACTGGTTTAGACAGCATAAATTAGCAGAACAATGCATTCAGTAGTACATTAACTGTGCAATCCGTGCTGTTGTTTACATCCGAGTATTGACAGTATGGCTGTGCATCCGGGTAACTGACCAAATCATGACATAAGTGCAAACCCTCTATTTACACACTCGTGCTGTCAAACTGTTGTATAAACGCAATATCACACTTTGTAAGAGAAGAGTCCACTCTTTAGTCATTTTTCAGATTATTTACTTGTGATTTGGTTGTATACAAGCTTTGCAGGATTGTCTTTTAGAATGACATACATGGTTAAAAAGGCACAAAAGTCCATTTTACAGTGTAATATTTTCTCTCTATTTTTTAAATGATTTAGCCCGTTTGTGATTTCAAGTGTAGACTCAAAGACAGTGCTCAGCCAACAGTATGTACAGCGGTGGACACACACAGAGCAATGACACAGAGGAATGTGTTAGTACAGCAGCATGTTCAGCTATCTGTCCGAAGACTTACAATTTTACAAAAGCCTAAATTACATGCTTGTACATATTACAAGTCTAATATACAGTCCCTATAGTGTTTATTGCACTAGCTATTTCGTGAAAGACTCTTGCTGTTAAACGTTGACCCTGATTTACACATGTAATGCTTCTATGAGCAGGTCTGGGATCAGCTGATGAGTAACATTTTTCAGCAATAAAAATCCAGCGTATGATATAAATTTTGACTCATAAAATTCCTTAAAATTGATTCATAACAATACTGATCTGTGAGAAGCCACCTACATGGTTTTAGGTTTTTCTCAATATATTATTAAATACATAAAAGAATACATTTTGACGGTTTTCTATACAAACAGATGTTGTTAAACGCTGTTGCACACTGCTCAGAGCTTAAGGTTTTTTCTCTGGGGAGTTCTGACAAGCTCAAGTTTGACCCAGTTAGAGACAGAGAATGTGAGAGGTTATGAATGTTGAATGGCATGAAGCTGAGTGAATATTGAATTTAGCATAAAATATAGTAGTACATGGAACACCATTTAGATTCAGAAGTAATGGACAATATTATTTACAATCTCTCAGTAAAGCAGAGAAGACATTTGTGAAACTTCCTCTGACCTTCCTCAATCTATCTGAACGTTACCACACATTATAAATCTTCACCAGCTTGGAAACACTACATTTCCTGGTAAATTATTTTCTTCATAAGAAATTTTCAGAATTTAAATATACCAGTAACAAGATATTTGTCAAGATTTGAATGTGATAGAATGCGCATATACACTACTTTTCAAAATTTTGGGGTTAGTAAGATATATATTTTAAAGAAATTAATATATTTAATTACGCAAGGATGTATTAAATTGATCAAAAGTGACAGTTTATAACATTACAAAAGGTTTTTGCTGTTTTTGTCCAGCTTTCTATTCATCAAAAAATCATGGATCACGGTTTCCACAAAAATAATAAGCATGCCTAACTGTTTTCAAAATAATACAATTTTTAAAATTTGAACATTTAAATTTCAAAAATAAATAAATAAATAAAAAATCTTGAAAACCAAATCAGCTTATCACAATAATTTCTGAAGGATCGTGTGGCACTGAAGACTGGAGTAATGGCTGCTGAAAATTCAGCTTTGCCATCATAGGAATAAATGACATTTTACAGTATATTCAAATAGAAAAGAGTTATTTTAAATGGTAATAATATTTCACAATATTACTGTTTTTATTGTTTTTTTGTTTTGTTTTTTTCAGTTAACTACATGTGTCCTTAACAAGCATAGAAGATGCCTTTCGAAAACACAAAAAAAAATATCACAGACCCTAAAATTTTGTATGGTAGTGTATGTGATATAGTTATCTTTGGGATGCAAAAATCTATTTGCTTACTTTTTTCCTGCATTAAAAAATTAAATAAAAAAAGGTTTGGTTCGGTTACAGCCAAGCTTTTGTGTCTCTATCTATAGTCATTCTTTCTAGGCTCATCTTCTCCATTAGGAAGACATTTGGATCAGCTTTCTCACACAGTTCACACTACAAACTCTTCTGAACATACACATTACAGTACATTGGTTATTCCATATAAACAGTGGTTGGTGTAAATTGCATTAAAACACCCAAAGCAGCACAGACACCAGGAGCCAACTGCAACCCATTATGAATGAATGTATTTTTGTATTCATATATGTGTTTTTCAACATTCAGAGTTTGTTGCAGTTGGCCCAGCGAGGCAAATTATAGTAAAAGAAGGAACTCTGCATCTTCAGCATGATTCGCATATGCACTGATCCAGCATTGAGTCGTATAGCATTTTTACAGCATGAATTTCAAGTGAAACATTAATACACTGACAAACAATCAATCTTAATTTCCTCCCACAGATATGTATATATCTCAAATGAACTGAGGAGAACTGCTGGAGGACTTTACAATACAGATAATGCAAAGATTTATGGTATTAATGCTACTTTATGTTTCATAGGAAGTATCTAACACTGAGTCCCAACCAGGCACAACCAAAATATCCATCCATGAAAATGTGACATAATCAACCAATCGTATATAAACATAAAAATATTAGATGAGAAACTTAAATTTAAACACACGTTACCTTGACAAATATAATTAAAAAAAAAGTTTAATTTGAAGTATTAAAATGCTTAAAACTTTAAGACTTTTCTAAACTGATAAAAGTTAATTCAAAACACTAATATATAGAATATATAGTTTCCACCACTGAATAAAAAATAAAAACTTTTTATTTTTATTTTTATTTATACTTCTTTTTTTACTTTTTTCTCAGAATTGTGAAACATAAACTCACAATTTTAACTTTTTTTTCGTGCAGTTGCAAATTTATATATCTTGCAATTCAGACTTTTTTTTCTGCAAATCTGACTTTTTTTCTCAGAACTATGAGATATAAACGCGCAATTGCAAGTTATAAGGTCCAATTTTTAGGGGAAAGATTGATATTTTCTCAGAATTGCGAGTTTATCTTACAATTCTGACTTAACTCCCACTTGCATTATATAAAAAAACAATTTTGAGTTTATGTTTCACAATTCTGACTTTATAACTCGCAGTTTTAAGTTTGTCATGCAATTCTGACTTTTCTCAGAATTGTGAGTTTATATCTCACATTTCTGAGGAAAAAAAGTCTGAATTGTGAGTTCGTATCATGCAATTTGAGAAAAAAGTCAGAATTGCGAGATGTAAAGTCGCAATTTCATAAAAAAGAAAATCAGAATTGTAAGATAAACACTATATAGAATTGTAAGATAAACACTATATTAAACTTTTTTAATTTTTTATTCAGTGGCGAAAATGGGCTTCCATATTAATAGTTAATATGATAGTATATAAATACTAAAATAACACTGATGAGATCATAAGATGTCTAATGTGCAGTTATGCAAAGCATAATTTGGACTAGAAATAAAAACTATGTTACTGACAAAATGTTGTGTTTGTGGCTATTGTCGGTTAGCACAAAAACACTTGTCAGTTTATTGCGTTGTGCCTGGTTATGGCACAGTGTGTGATCTAATTTCTATGACAATGATGCTGCACTTCTGCATTCAAAAGCTTATTATGCACTGATTTATGACTATTATGATTTTAACACTGAAGTAGCATGTCAAGTCTATGGCCATGAATAAAAAAAATGACAACATTCATTTGCCGAATCATAAACTATAGTCAAGTTCAAATATCTGCATATGTGTATCCAACCACTAATGCACGTGTGACAAAACCAAAGAAAGAGGCTCAGTCTTCCTTTTACACACCTATTGCCTTAAGCTCTATTGCACTTCAATATATAATCATTTATTTAATATATCTCTATTCCAGAACTTTAATCGATTCTCAACTCCCTATTATTCAAACGTCTCAACATCGAGGATGTCGTGTTTATGACGTTCTTGCCCTCAGATAAGCACTGCTTAAGTTCACATGGAACCTAACATCATCCGAAAGCAATATGCATATGTTTCTGTAATACTGAAAGACAATAATTACAGTCGAGAAAATTATCTTTTTATAGCTAACATGGAAGACAAAAGTGATATCACAATTAATCTACATAGCCAAAAGTATGTGAACACACACCAAACCCACATTCATTTATTAAGCATATCAAGGCCATTCACCTAAAAATGTCTAAGGAGGTTGTATGGCTGTATATAGATGTTTCTGCACCTGTTAGTAAAGGATGTAACTGAAAATTCATTAATTACTCACCCTCATGTCGTTCCAAACCAGTACGACCTTCGTTTATCTTCATAACGCAAATTAAGATATTTCTGATGAAATCCAAGAGCTTTCTGACCCCAGATTTCATCAGAAATATCTTAATTTGTGTTCCAAAGATGAACAAAGGTCTTACGGGTTTAAAAACAACATGAGGGTGAGTAATTAATGATAGAATTTTCATTTTTTGGGTAAACCATCTTCAAGAAATGTGTGTCTATATACTTTTAGCCATGCGGAGCATTTAATACAGACCTAATACTCACACCTTGGTTACACACAACTCTTTCTCTCCATCTTTGTTTACTCATTTTCTCTTCTACACACTGAAAACACTCTCCTTGAAATGCCAGAGGATCCAAGCAACTAGATTATTTTACAGGTCCAACCCTGTGAGGATACAAACGCTGTATGTGGTTAACATCAAGCTTTCTCTCGGCTACGAAAGGCGGCTATAAGAATCTATATAAAGAAATCCATCACTTCACATTCTGTCATGTTTGCTTGAAAAAGCCATATATCCCGCCTGGAGGTGTGCGTTGTGGCGTTTGACAGGTTCTATATGTGCTGAGACCGTATTGATGCGAATAGACTGTGCAAAAAATAGCTTAGCAAGCACTCACTGTCCTTCTAGTGTCCTCTACTAACACTTAGCAGGGGAACGCATCTGCTTTAAGCCAACATTCACTGTAATACAATGACATTCAACCCTGAAAAACATAATCACACTATCCTGCATCACAACTGTCCTCCTACACAGATGACGACGGTGTTGATGGGAATCTAATAGGCCTAAGCAACAACAAAAGAGAAAAACGATATTCTCGTCACTTTAGTCAAAGTGCCTGTCCCACCAGACACCAGCAGCTCTGCACTAAACATCCTTGATGGAGGTAAAAATGTGTTGTCTTTGTGTTTGTTTTCTCTTTTTTAGAAAAAAATGTAGTGTACAGTGTCTCTATGAGTAAATACATCATACAGCATTGTACAGAATTGCTTTGTTTTGGAGAATACAATATATTTGATGTTTCTCCAATCATCCCAAGTGCTTAAAGGGAAATTCATCCAAAAATGACAATTCTGTCATCATGTCGTTCCAAACCTACATGAATTTCTTGTGTGGAATATAAAAGATAATATTCTGAAGAGCTGTTTTGTCAATGTAATGAAAGTCAATGGAGACATTTTTCAAAATACCTTCTTTTGTGTTCCACAAAAGTCATAAAATGACATGAGGTTGAGTAAATGGTGATAGAATTAAAATTTTCAGGTTAAAAGGTCATTAATTGCTCACCCTCATGTCATTCCAAACCCATAAGACCTTGTTTTCTTTGCGCACAAAAAGTATTCTCATAGCTTCATAAAATTACGGGTAAACCACTGATGTTACATGGACTACTTTAGCAATGTTCTTACTACCTTTCTGGGACGTTGCTGTCTACGCAGGGTCAGAAGGCTCTCGGATTTCATCAAAAATACCTTAATTTGTGTTCTGAAGATGAACGAAGGTCTTACGGGTTTGGAACAACATGAGGGTGAGTATTTAATGATAGAATTTTGATTTTTGGGTCAACTATCCCTTTAACTATCCCTTTAATTGCAAATATCCAATAAAAAAAATTCACTTTAGCTGGATTAGTCTCAAATCTCTCTTACACACACACACACACACACACACACACACACACACACACACACAAAATCTCACAATCACAGACCAAGTTTATTGCCCGTAATAAACTTTGTTCATCTATGGGCACAAAAGTGGGCACCCGTGCTCCCCTTCTACTAAACGGCATCACACGTGTGCGCACTGATGGTGGGGGAATCATGTCTTGTTCATAAGTTTGGCCAGCATTTGCTGAATGTGTAGGCGTGGGAGGTTTAGTACTGAATGCCGGGCTCTGGGATTGCCTGGCAACAGGGGCATGTGTCTGCGATGGGCGTGGCGGTGGGCGGGGCTGCTTTCAGCCGAGCGGCTGCGCTGAATGGCCGCTCCCCCCGAGGGCGGGGTCGTGGGGGAAGGGCTCCGTGTCCATGGTAGCGGAGGAAAACACGTACGACGCCAGTCTTCTCAAATGGGCGGGCCTCGGGAATGAGTGATGTGGGTGTGGCCTGTCCTCCTCCAACTGAAAAAGACCAATAAGAGCGGAGGAAAAGAGGAATCAGGCTGAGGAAAAAACTTAAACGCGAAGTATTGAAAAAAAAAAGCGTGTTTTTTTGTCTAAGATTGTGTGTGATGCACACACAAAAACACACCAATAAAAAACAAGAGAGAAACGAAACATTCTATCAAATGGGTGGTACAAACACATAGATGTGCTGTAGCTCGTTCAGAGGACAAGACCAGCCCACATCTGTCTGAACGCTAGAGACAGGCTTGTTTAAGCTTACGTACGGGTGAATGTATGTTCTATATGTTGTGAAGGAGCCAACGTGTGCACACAGAACCCTGTATGACCAATGAGCAAACTAAGCTTGGTTGTGAATTGTTGAGCATGACTCGCACACACACTCACACACAAACACGCAACCACAAAAACCTAAAACATGCAGCTCAACATGAATGCACAAGATTACATAACACACATACTGTACAGCAAGGATGTATACAAACACTCACATACAAACAACATATGCTAATTATCTTGCAGTACAAGTTATGAAAGGCTTAAATAAGCTTTCTTGTACTGGTGATGTCATTATGTAAAAAATATTCAGCAGCTATGAACAAATGCTAGTAGTATATCATAACAGTACAGCCTTAATGCAACCTAAAGACACACAGAGATATTACAGCACCTAGCACACAGTGATTTTCAAGATGTAAGAAACATCTTAACAGAATCTTATTTAAAGGAGAAGTCAACTTCCAAAACAAAGATTCACATATAATGTGCTCACCCCCTTGTCATCCAAGATGTTCCTGTCTTTTTTTCTTCAGTCGTAAAGAAATTATGTTTTGTAGGGAAAACATTTCAGGATTTTTCTCCATATAATGGACTGATATGGTGCCCCGATTTTGAACTTCCAAAATGCAGTTTAAATGCGGCTTCAAACGATGCCAAATGCGGTTGTAAACAATCCCAGCCGAGGAAGAGGGGTCTTATCTAGCGAAACGATCGGTTATTTTCATTAAAGAAATACAGTTTAAATACTTTTTAGTCTCAAACGCTCGTCTTGCCTTTCTCTCCATGAACTCTGTGTATTCTGACTCAAAACAGTTAGGGTATGTCGAAAAAACTCCAATCGTATTTTCTCGCTCAACTTCATTTCAAAATCATCCTACATTGCTGCAGAAGTACCAACCCAGTCTTTGCAACGTGAACACACAAATAAGATTAAACACACTTAACAAAAAAGGTAAAACAGAGATATAGGTTGATTTCAAAGTTAAGGGAGAACATGAGATGGGAGTTTTTCAACATACCCTAATTGTCACGAACCGGAACAAAAACAGTCCAAGCTGTGTAGGACAAGATATATATATATTATATATATATTGATATATATAAATATATAATTAATTATATATTTAAATGAAAATAACCGATCGTTTCGCTAGATAAGACCTTCCTTCCTCGGCTGGGATCGTTTACAACTGCATTTGGGATCGTTTGAAGCCGCATTTAAACTGCCTTTTGGAAGTTAAAAATCGGGGCACCATAGCAGTCCATTATATGAAGAAAAATGCTGAAATGTTTTCCTCAAAAAACATAATTTCTTTACGACTGAAGAAAGAAAGACGTGAACATCTTGGATGACAAGGAGCTGAGTAAATTATCTGTAAATTGTTGTTCTGGAAGTGGACTTCTCCTTTAAGCAAGATACACTTTGTTAAAATTAGTCAATGCATTAGGTATCATAAACAACAACACTCCTACTCCATTTATTAAAAGGAACCCTGGGTATTAAGACTTGTATGGCTTAATATAACATAAATGATGTATCTTACTAAAATATGTAGTAGAAATCCCATGACAGATTTATGTTATTTAAAAAATCTACATCGTTTTATACATATTTTGGATTATGGGGCGCACCACTATTTTGATGATGTAAAATGGCTGCACCCGGTGAGCTACTGCCACTACCAGTTGCTATTTTTACCTCAATACAACTCGAAAAAAAAAAAAAAATACTGATACAATTACCTCAGCTACTAAAAGTGCTTACAGGTGGTCATGGATAGAAGCGTAGGCTTAAACCACATGCCACACCATCGATTTTTCCCTTTAAGGAGTCTAAACGCCCCCGGACATAGAGTAAAATCAGCCCTAAGAAACAGCGCTTCAGTGACTGCAGTGTCATGAGAAGCGCTGCATCTAGGATTTCTTGACTTTGCTGTTTGTAAGCTCTTTCAGTAGATGTGGTCTACTAAAAGCCTTAAAGACATCAGGGCTAAAGAGGAGAGGACAAAGACGCAGGTCCATGGACATCCTCCCATTCTTTTCTCCTCTTCCTATTACTAGGAAAAGCAGTGAAGATCTACATCGCTTCTCTTGTTGGCTTTCGACTGAAAATTACAACCAAAAGCCGCACAATGTGGCATTGTATCAGTATTTTATTCTTAGAGCTGTGTTGAGGTAAAAATAGCAACAGGTAGCACCAGTAGCTCATCAAGTGCAGCCATTTCACGTCATCGAAATAATGGTGCCCTCCCATAGTACAAATTATGTATAAAACTTTTTTCTAAAATAACGTAAGTCTTTCATGGATTTTCTACTACATATTTCAGTAAGAGACATCATTTACATTATACTAAGCCTTAATACAAGTCTTAATACCTGGGGTTCCCTTTAAGGTTTTTAATTCTAAAAAGTCCTAAATAATTTGCTCTTTCTTAAAAATGCCAATCATTTGATTTAGTTTTTCAGCCTTTTAGCTGATATCCTATTTCACTCAGATATGTCACATTACATTGCCTGCTAAAATTCACACTGACTTTGATGATAACAATGCACTTGCAGACCACTGGTGGGTGATAATGTGATCAAATGTGATAAATTATATTTCAAACTAGAATTAAACAGCTGTGATGCAGCTACCATCAACCATATTAAGTGATCAGGATAACGCATACACACATGCCCACACATACACACTCAGGTGTGTCTTACCGGTCCATCAGGTCCAAACGGCTCCGACTCCCTCCGTCTATGAGGCAACGAGTGACAAGGTGAATGGGCGGGGCTCGGTCCCGCCCCCTCCTCCTCTGCTACAATCATCATCCCACGTTGCGTTTTGGGTCGTACCACAGCCTCAGCTCCGCCCATCCCATGCATATGTCCTCTTCTTCTCCTCTCCTCATGGTCCTCAAGGGGGCGTAATTCCTCTGGTTCCTCATCCGTGGTGCCTGAGGTGGTGGGCTCTGCCCCAGGATGGAAGTCTTTCAACTCTGTTTCTTTATCAATCATCACCCACTCCCTGCTGTCAAAGTCCTCTTCCTCTGCCAGCGGGACTGAGCGGATGAAGGCATTACTGTGGGCTTCCTGGTCACCGTCTGCAGAGACATCATGGTGGCCACCGGCCAGTCGTTCTCCCTGTCCAGCTTCTAAAGAGAGCATCTGAGCAGGCTGGGAAGAGTAGACGTGCCTGGATGGAGAACCCAGCATGTCCAAACGAGAGCTGCCACAAAAGACACAAAGGCTAAGATATAGAATCAACTGGACAATGGCACATTTAACTACAAACTTTAATTTGTAGGAACACTATTGTTCAAAAGCATGGGGTCAGTCAATTTAAATAGCATTAAATTAAAAGTGGCAGTAAAAACATTTATAATGTTACCAAAACTATTTTTAAGCAAATGCTGTTCTTTTGATTGTTCTCTTCATCAAAAAATATTAAGCAGCACAACTGTTCAACATTGATAAGAAATGTTTCTTGAGCACCACATCTGCATATTAGAATGATTTCTGAAAAATCATGTGACAAATGTATTTAATAATTAGTTTAAAAAAGCGCTGTCAAATAGATCCATTGCAATTAATCGCAAAGTAAAAGTTTGTGTTTACATAATATATGTGTGTACTGTGTATATCTATATGTGTATATTTAGGAAATATAATGTTATATATATATATATATATATATATATATATTTTTTGTATATAAAATAAATCATATAAACACACATACACAGTACACACACATTATGTAAACAAACATTTATGTTGGATGTGATTAATCGTGATTAATTGATTTGACAGCAATAGTTTAGAAATTAATAATTATGTTATTATATTAAATATTACAATATTTATAATTCTTATAATTACTTCATAACTTTACTATAATTATAATTACTTTATTAATTTATAATTATTAATAAAAATCCAGTCTGATTAAAAGTCCTATGAAATAAATGAATAACTATTTCATTAATGAAAGATTATAATAAAAAACAGTTATCTCAAGATCATGCAACATTACAATCTAATTATTTATTTAATCTAATAATTTATTTAATTTAATCATTAATCTAATAAAAAAAAATTTAATCTGTTCTTATATATATCCATATAAAATGTTTCTTTAGCATGCCAAGCCATTTTGATCAGAAAAATGCCATTATTACGATAAGAAGAACAACATGCACTTCCCTTTCATTAAATTCACAGATGCCATCCAAAATGTCAGAGCAAAATGCTGTATAAAAACAAAAAATGTATATGCTTTCTTATCAGAAAGCCACTTTTCCACGCTTTTCTTACTAACAAGACACATGCGGTCAAATGACCTTTAGAATAGCTAAATGTCAGCCAGAAGAACAGAGATAAATTTTCAAGCACACGCTCTCCTCACCGTTTATCTGCAGCATCTCCTCTATCCTCTGCAGCAGACAGGCGGTCAGATTCTGGGCTGTTGACTCTCCGGTCTCTTGGAGGGCGGGGCTGAGGTTCTGCTTCTCCACCCCTCGCTGGGGAAACTGACCTTCCTCCTCCTGCAGGCTCCTCCCCATCCTCTGCTGCTACTTGCGTCTGAGAAGAAAAGCAGTATTAAACACTCAACTGAGGTAAAATCATGTTTCATACTTATTAGATTCAAATTAAAGTGAATAATTTAGCATAATACATTACACATAGTACCTTACTGATGCTGATCCTGAGTTTGTTACGGTTGAAGTCAGTTTCATCCCATCCTTCACCAGCAGGTGGGGCTGGAGCAGGTTTGCTAGGCCTGCTGGGTATCAAGGCAGGTGGAGCGTTCTCTTGGTCACTCAGGTGTTCATCTTGCAGAACGTCATCAGTGTTTTCCCTCGGTAATTCACCAGGTACCGGTGTCACATTAACCACCCTGAGAGAGGCAATTCAGAGCCATATCAGAATCACATCAGAGAGTAATTTCAGAGTCCCAAATCCCACCATACTGTGCAAAAGGTCTGATACTGTTGTAAGAGTTTGTGTACATATTCTTACCCCACGATGGCAGCAGTTTGCCTTGTGTTTTGTTGTGGTGGTGTGTGTGTGCTTGTGGGGAGGGCCGTATCTGTTCCAGATTTTTCCCAGTCATAAGGCTCATTTTCTGTTATCACCCTCTCTTTCATGCTGTTCTCAAATACTGACATTAACAGCTACACCAGAGGAAGGAAGAAGAAAAAAAGAAAATTAATTTTTCACTCACAATTGTTGTTTAACATATAAAAGAAATTACATATACATTATAATTATATATATATATATATATATATATATATGTATGTATGCATATATATATATATATATATATATATATATATATATATACACACACACACATTTGCCTTTATTATGGTAGGACAGTGTAGACCTGACAGGAAGCAAAGCATTTTATTCTCAACAAGACTTCATTTATTTATGGAAGCCCTTTTCCGCCACTGCATAAAAAACGTAAAAAATGGTAATTGCAAATTTTTGTCTTACAATTCTGACTTTCTTTCTCGCAATTGTGAGTTTCCTTTTTTTTTTATACAACTTGTTTTCTAAAAGTCAACAACTTTTTTCTCAGAATTGTGAGATATAAACTTGCAATTGCAACTATAAGGTCAGAATTGTGTGATGTAAACTTGCAACTGGGAGAAATAAAGTCAGAATTGCGTGAGTTGTACTCAGAATTGTGAGAAATAAAGTCAAAATTGCAAAATAATAACTTGCATTTCTTACTTTTTTCTCACAATCGCAATTCGGGCTTTTTTTTCTTCCAATTCTGACTTGTTTCCTCAAAAATGTGAGATATAAATTTGCAACTGTGAGTTATAAAATCCAGTTATAAAATACATCTTTATCTCACAATTCTGACTTTATAACTTGCAATTGTGAGTTTATATCACGCAATTTTGAGAAAAAGTCAGATTTGCAAGTTTATATCTCATAATTCTGACTTTTGTGACTCACAATTGCGGGTTTACATCTCACAATTCTGAGAAAAAAGTCAGAATTGTGAGTTTATATCACGCAATTCTAAGAATTGCAAGATGTAAACTTGAAATTGCAATAAAAATTAAAACAATAAAAATTCACAATTACCTTTGTATATTTTATTTAGTGGCGGAAACAGGCTTCCATATTTATGTGATTAAAAATACAGAAAAACAGTAATATTGTGACATGATTACAATTTAAAATAGCTGTTTTCTATTTTATTATATTGTAAAATATAATTTATTCCTGTGATGGCAAAGCTGAATTTTCTCCAGCCTGTACTCCAGTCTTCAGAAATAAACATTTTTTATTATGGATGTTGGAAGCATTTATGCTTGTTATGTTTTTGTAGAAAGCATGTTCATTTTTTCAGGACTATTTAATGAATATAAAGCTTAAAAGAGCAGCATTTATTTGAAGTAAAGATCTTATACATTTCATTTATTTGAAGTAAAAATATTATAAATGTCTTTATTGTCACTTTTGATCAAGTTCTTGTTGAAAAACAAAAGTGGGTGTTTGGAGGTGTGTGAGATGGTTTACCTGATAATCAGGTTTGGTATAGTAATCTAAATCCAGCACATGGTCATAGAAGACATGAAACTCAGCAGGCATGTGTTTCAACAGCATCCTGTGCTCATAACGCTCTTTAATCTGTCCCACCTGCTCCTGTTCATCAGATGCACATTATGGACACAATTAACAGCAAAAATAGCCCTGAAGGCCTTAAATATTTAAAACAAAAGCTCTTAAGACTGAGTACAATGAGGATTAATTCATTCATTTCAGTTCCATTATGTTCATATTCAGTGACTAATGTGATACCTTACCTTATCTTTTATCTTACGCCATGGTAACTGTCCAACAGTAAACTCTACCAGCATATAAAACAACGACCACAAATCATCATGACGACCCATTTCCTGTAAAAAAGAATTAACATTTTTAAAAACTGCTCTTTTTTAAAATACATGGTTCTTAAAGTAACTAATTCCATCCAAGAATCACCACTTAAGATTCATTAGAGTCAATAAATCAAATTCAAACTGGCAAATACAGCCAGCGCTCACCAATTATTATACGTAATATGCTTCAGACAGTCATTGAATAGACTGCGTACAGTCTGTAGGCGTCCTCTTTGAAGACAAGACTACACTTACCTTGTTTTTATGAGCGTTAATGGAAGCATAGCGTACTGTCCCTCTGAACCCAGCCACCGTCCTGGGCTAAAGCAGAACATTTAAAAGAGTCTCATAATAAGAATTCATATCACTTTCATTTTATACTTAGGTTGGAATAAGTAAATGCATAATCAAAACAAAGCAAACAAGGGAAGGAAATATAAGAAATGGTGGAGCGACAGGAATTTGATACATTTTTGCAGGTTTTTATGACCTTTTGACCTCTTTTGGAATTACTAGACTGATTGAGCACAATTAATTGAACACATGTACAGGGAGTCTCTTACACAGAAGAGGATGTAGGATGTGGGTATGAGACACGGGTGTCGATTTCAGGATTTAACATTTAGGGCACAACCATTAGAGAAGAGTGGGTAATTTCTAAGAGCCTTCGGAGGGTAAGGAAGGAGTCTTTTTTAAGATTTTGGAAAACTCACAATATGATTGTCGCTATGGTAACAGGGACAAACATCTTTGGCGGGGGAGCATGCGATTCAACATGAGAGCCAAAACAGAACTGCAAAACAAAACTGAGAAAAGTGAAACATAAAAATGAATTCAAACACACAAATAACAAAATTCATTAGTAAAAGGCAAATAATAAAATAAAATAAATAGGAATGCCTGATACTTTGGTACCATATTGTTTTTTGGCCGCTATTAATTGCTGTAATTTCCTAAGCCTTTACTTTTAGACTATCTTTGTCGCTATTGTACATAAGACTCACATAAAATCTTAAAATATAATTGAATAGCACTGTTGAAAGTAATTTTATATATAAGGATATATAAGATTCTATATATATAGTGCCCTTCACCAAAATTGGCCCTTGGTAAATTTGAGCAAAGGTGGCTGTGAAAATAAATCTGCGCTATTTATCCTTTTGATCTTTTATTCAGAAAATTCACAAAATTCTAATGTTTCATTGAAGTAAAACAATTGAAAGTGGAGGAAACTTACATTATGAAATAAATGTTTTTTAAAAGCATTGAAAACTCCCATTTCCACCATCAGGGCAATAATTTTGTTACAGTTACAATTCTGTCTGGAAGAGGACGTGTCTATATCGTCCTAATGCACGGTGAGGCAGACTTTGAACGACCAAAGACCCTTCAAGGATCACAGCTGGAGAATTGCAGAGATTAGCTAAGTCTTGGGTCAGAAAGCCTAAAAAAATAAAAATAATAAAAATAAAAAAAAATAAGCCCCTACATCACCACATGCTGTTCAGGAGGGTTTCAAGAAAATCCTCCTCACTCATCCAAAACCAAACTCCAGCACATTCAGTTGTCAAAACACAACTGGAACTTCAAACAAGACTGGCTTCTATGTTAAGATTAGACTAAAAAAGAGAGCTTTTTGGCAGCAAACCCACCAATCAGAGATAAAAAGTACCCCATGCCCACGGATACACATACTACTTGATCTTCAATGTTGTGGGCCTAGTTTTCTGCCAGAGGTCCTGGATACATGGCATCATGGATTCTATCAAATTTCAATAGATAAAAAATATAAACCTTACTGCCTCTGTTAGAAATCCTATAATGGGCCGTGGTTGGATCTTCCATCAGGACAATGATCCAAAACAAACATCAACAGAAAAATGTGCCACTGAGGAATGAAGCTTGAAGCTTCTGCCATGACCGTCCCAGTTCCCTGACGTAAACCCTATAGAAAACGAGTGGGATGAACTTAAGTGAAGAGCTGGGAATCTGAAGGATCTGGAGAGATTCTGTATGAAGGAATGTTCTCTGATCTTTTGTCAGGTGTTCTCCAAACTCATCAGGCATTGTAGGAGAAAACTCAGAGCTGTTATCTTGGGAAAAGGACGTTGCGATAATTGGGTGCCAATAATCGCAGCCAACATGAACTAGAGAAAAACATTTATTTCATAATGAAATTTTCCCCGCACTTTTCATTGCTTTACTTAATAGGTTAGAACTTCGTGAATTTTTTGAATGAAAGATCAAACGGATAAAGCATGCAGATTTTGCCACCTTTGCTCATATTTACCAAGGGTGCCAATATTAGTGAAGGACACTGTAAATTATTACTAACTTAAAGGTACTGGCCAGTGACTATAATTTTAATATCAGTGCATCCCTTGAAATAACTCTTCAAACATGAACATCACAACTCAATATAAAAACTGCACATGCATGAAACAGAAATGTGAAAAATGCTGCTTATTAAGCAATTTCCATAAAAAAAATTAAATAAAACAAAAAAAAGAAAAAAGAGTGTATCAGAAAATAAAACAAAAAAGAAATACTTACAGGCCGCACTTCCCCATTCGTATTAGTGTACTGTCGTGCCAAACCAAAATCCAGCATATAACACTTCCTACAGGTAGACGGCAATCGGCCCATGGCAAAATTAGACTAAGAGAAGAAGAGAGATCAGTATCAGCTGACAAAAGCCAGATAAATGAATTGGGAAAGAGAAAAGAAACACAGTAAGACATACAGGTTTAATGTCTCGGTGCAGGAAGCCCACAGAGTGAATGGCTTCAATGGACTCCAGAATTTGTTTCCCCAACCGTAGCGTCGTGCTCATGCTGAACGTCCCTCTAGGCTGACTCCTTCTGAGATCAGCGAGATTCCTTCCCTACAAAAAAAAAGATAAAATGTGCTGCGTTTTTTTCAAACGCATAAAAACAAAAGTAAAAAAAAATACTCTACCTGCAGCTGCATGACAACGTAATTGAACTTGTCATTTCTTCCACATCCAATAAATTTGCAAACATGATTCTTTCCTGCAGAAGAAATGAAAGCAGTAATGTTATAGATATTACAAATAAGTCATGCATATTACGGCTGACATTTTCCTTTCTGTGTGGACTGTGAATACACACACAAACACTCACACATACAAAACACACTCAGCAAGCAGGTAGAGACTGAGGCGGTGACATTTGGAATTCCAGCATGTCCTTTTATGAAGGTTATGAAGACATGAAAGAGCAAAAAAAGAGATGGAGAGAGAAAAAAAGTGTAGTAATCCCACTTTCCTTCAGCTCTTCACGCTCATTACCCTTACAGACTCCCAGTGGTATGTCTGAACTACAGCTGAGGCAAACTGCCTTGACAGGCATGAAAGTCACAGTGTGTCTCTGTGTGCGTTTCATATGTGCACATCCAAAAAAAAAAAAAAAAACGTGATTGGCATTAACAGACAGGTTGTCATGTATCATCACAGATACACCATCCTGCTTGCTGCCTTATTATCTCAAAACAAATATGTACTGTACACTACCATTCAAAAGTTTGGGCGTCGGTACATTTTTTATTTTTGAATGAAATCTCTTAAGCTCAACAAGGCTGCATATTTGATCAAAAACACTGTGAAATATTATTACAAATGAAAATAACTGCTTTCTTTTCTAAAATACTTTAGAAAATGTGATTTATTACTGTAATGGCAAACCTGAATTTTCAGCAGCCATTACTCCAATCTTCAGTGTCACATGACCTTTCAGAAATCTTTCTAATATAGATATTTGTGCCCCAGAAACCATTTTTTATAATTATTATCAATATTGAAAACAGCTGTTCTAACTGGTCAAGTGACATATGCAAGTAAAAATAAACTTTGACTAGTGCATAGTGCAAAATCTTGAACACCAGCCAGTAGCTTTAGAAACAACCACATAATGTTTAAATCGAAATGTAAAAATGATAAAGTATGCAAAATATATCTGCATTCTCTCCATTTCCTCACCTTGTAGTTTCTTTAGCACAGCAACCTCCATCTTTAGCACTTGTTTTGGCTGTTGGGCGGACTCCACCTTAAGAGCCACATTCTCTCGTGTCAACAGATCATAGGCCTCATAGATCTCTCCGAACCCTCCACCCCCAATCTTCTTCAGCTGAATACACAAACAATAGCAAGGTCAGTCATGACAGAGCATTGATTTAACCTGTGTGTCATCTATTCCACACGCTTTTGACTCAAAGCTGGTTTTGCACAATATATGTTGTTTAAAATGGTTCTGAAGGTTCCAAAAGAGGGTTTTCACAGCGATGGCATAGAAGAACTTTTTTTTAGAATCTCCTAAGAACCTTTCAGTAATCAGGTCTAAAAAGAAGCATTTTTTCTTAGTGTGAAGAACAGTTTAAAGGGATGGTTGTGTCATTAATTACTCACCCTCATGTCACTCCAAACCCACAAGACCATAGTTTATCTTCGGAACACAAATTAACATATTATTTATGAAATCCGAGAGCTCTCTGACCCTCCATAGACTGCAAGGGTCCTTTCAATGTTTCTGGACCTTGATTATGGAAGGACCCCTGCTGTCTATGGAGGGTCAGAGAGCGCTCGGATTTCATAAAAAAAAATTGTGTTCTGAAGATCTTATGAAGGACTTATGGTTTTGGAAAAACATGAGGGTGACTAATTAATGACAGAATTTTCATTTTTGGGTGAACTAACCCTTTAATAATCTAAAGAACCTTTTGTCAATCTAAATAATTTTCTGTGCAATAGAAAGCTATTCATGGAAACATAGATGCCAACTAATACAAATAAAGGAATAGTTCACCCAAAAATGAAAATTCTGTCAATAATTATTCAATAACTCATGTTGTTCCAAACCTGTAAGACCTTCGTTCATCTTCAGAACACAAATTAAGATATTTTTGATGAAATCCGAGAGATTTCTGACCCTGCATTGACAGCAACGCAGCTGACGAGTTCAATGCCCAGAAAGGTAGTAAGGACATGGTTAAAATAGTCTAAAAATAGTCAACCTTAATGTTATAAAGCTATGAGAATACTTATTGTGCACATAGAATGCAAAAATAATGATTTGTCCAACAAAAAACAGATTTCAACAGAGAGGATGACTTGCAATTTTTTGCCCAGCCTTACTGAACCAAAATATACAGATGATTAACTAAGAAAGATGGACGTTCTATGTCAGAACGCTGACAAACTGTTGAATAAAGTCATTATTTTTGTTGTTTTTGTGCACAAAAAGTATTCTTGTGGGTTCATAACATTACGGTTGAACTACTGATGTCACAAGGACTATTTAAACGATGTCCTTATTCTGTGCCTTGAATGTGGTAGTTGCGCTGCTGTCTATGCAGGGGCAGAAAGCTCTCGGATTTCATCAAAAATATCTTAATTTGTGTTTTGAAGATGAACGAAGGTCTTACCGGTTTGGAACAACATGACGGTGAGTAATTAATGTCATAATTTTCATTTTTGTGTGAACTAACCCCTTAACAGCATACTGTACATCATAAATAAGATCTGAGAGAGTCCAGTAGCTAAACAGGACAAATACATCAGCTAAGCTAGCTTTTGTAGATTTTCTGGCTAGATTTGTTTGACGTGCAATAAATTGTATGATGTAATTAGATTGGCTGAGGTACTTTAGCTGCTCTAATCACAAAGCATATAACTTAACATGAAAGATTTAATTAAATTCCATGCAATTCAGTTCTAGCATCATGAACTAAGCATATTGATTAATCTTGGCTTAAACATGCTTTATCACATGAGTTATGAAAGAATTAAGTTTAAGCCAGATGAGTCAGACTCTGTTTTAAGGACAGCTACAATCCCCATCAAAGATATTATTACAGTACAACAGCCACAGATCATTTCTAAGGACATCTGCTTGTAGAAGAAATGCTATGAACTGGCTCACAACCAAGTGGTTTGGGCGCATTTTGGAGGGAAGCCAGACTGAGTTGATTTAAGAGCATCTGTTGTCATACGTGGACCATTTTGTCCTGTGTGATGAGACTGCAAAGGCAACAGACAATTTTGGCATCTTTATTTCACAAACACACTCCCACCTAAATATAGACGCACTTACCACTTTCCAACGGTCTTTTACCAAGCAGTTGGAGGGCAGGATGTCGACCTGCTCCCCCGCCCCGTTCATGTTTTCGTCACCTTGGACACCGGGCCCTACGCACTGCATCGGCTGGCCAGCACTTTACCAAACCCTGCCATTTACCTGCAACACAGTGTGCACACAAATGCTAAACCTGCATGCTAAAATATTGAATTTTTATACCTTGCACAGTGGGATCAGATTATAATTTGAGTGAATATTTTAAGAAAAAATATAACTGAAAAATAACATAAGTTTAAGAATGCTGTATTTGTAATGCTATCCTTTGGCTTATATTTAATTAGTTACCATTAGTTATCATGAAATTATATTAAATATTGTTCATATTCTTAAATATAATTATTATTTAAATAATGACTTTTCTATGGTTTTTTATCTTAAACTTTCTGGGTATTTTCAGGTTTAAATATAGTTTTAAATCCCAGATTTTCAAACATGTTTTGCTGGAACATTTACATATTCTAAGACTTCAAAAACAGGCACCCATTAAATTAATAATGAACATTCAGGAAAAAAAAAAAAAAAAAAAAAAACACTTGAAAAAAAAATACAGTAATTAGAAAGTATTTAAGCTCCACAAACCCAACACAAGACAAGACAAGTGAAAAACTGACAACAAAAACAGCATTGTGTCCATCACAATAAGGAATACAATACAGACTTCAGAAGGAACTGACATATGTTTTTCTGGAAGTCATTATCCAGGGCTGGGCTGTTTTGCATAATCAATGATCCCATTTTCAGATCATACAAAGGCATCCACTGCAAAAATGTGGTTGAAATTACATTAATTTATTTCAACAGTCTTAGACCATTGTTGAACGGACTGTTTACAGAAACACAGAATTCTGAAAACAATCATAAATCATTGATTGTCTTAAAATTATTCAAAGACCCTGAAAAGGAAGTAAAGCCTCTGAGATTTCTGTAATGTCTGCAGAGTATCAGGTATCCACAAGAGTCAGTCAGACACAGAGTCCTTGCCTGACAGAAGTAGACTACACCCTTAAGCATGCTCTCATAATGTTACAGTCACTTATCAACCTCAGTAAAATGGAAACGCACCAGATTATTTTTCACATGAGTGTGTCTACATTTGCAGGCTCTGTGTGTGCTTAAGTTAAATCCTTAAAAGAAACATTTCTTTCTGTTTACCATTATAAAGCACAATCACTCTCACCTTCTAAAATGAATCAGCTCTCTAAGGAACGTGATGGGTTATAAATGGGTCTAACTCATTAATAAAACTGATTACACACATTAAAAGACTCTCACCTTAAAACTTCTGTCACCTTCATCTGAGAAAGTGGATGCAGAGACACATAGATATTTCAGGAGATTGCAGGGAATACCTCCTCTCATTCTACACCCTAAAAAAAGGGACAGCCTTAGGAAGGTATCTCAGCATTCATAATTATGCCATAAACCATCAGAACTATTTTTCCCCCTATTTTAGAATACAATGGAAAACGTTGAAATGTGATTGCTAAAAATGTGTGTATGGTAACAGGATAATACTTTAAAACAGATAAGATTAAATATTTATACAAAGAATGTATATGTGACCCTCGTCCACAAAACCAGTCATAACGGTCAGTTTTTGAAATTGAGATTCATACAGCTGAATAAATAAGCTAAATAAATAAACCATTGATGTATGGTTTGTTAGACAATATTTGGCCGAGATGCAACCATTTGAAAATCTGCAAAAAAATCTAAATATTGAGAAAATCACCTTTAGAGTTCTCCAAATGTTGGAGTTATTAGTGATGCATATTACTAAGCAAAAATTAAGTTTTGATTTATTGACAGCAGGAAATTTACTAAATATCTTCATGGAACCTGATCTTTACTTAATATCCTCATGATTTTTGGCATAAAAGAAAAATCGATACTTTTGACCCATACAATGCATTGTTGGCTACTGCTACAAATATACCCATGCTACTTACTTTTGTGGCCCAGGGTCACATATTATTGTGAAATTGTAAAGCTCTTTGCACCATGCTTCTTGAATCTACTTTTCTCTGTTCTCATGCGTTTTTACTACAAACTGCACACTGATTCATTATCAAATGTAATGTTTTAATTGAATGTGCAAAATAATCATTGTATTTTCCATTACTAGAGACGTTTCACCCTTTTGAGATCCAGGGCCCCCACCCAAACTCTTAACAAACTTAGGGGGTCAAATGTACAGTAAAAACTACTGTCACTACATCATATAATGTTTACAATAAACATCAAAGTACTACGAATTAAGTAACAAAAAAGCACAATAAAACATTTTGATTACAAAATAGGCTAACTTTTAAAATAAATTACAAACAAATGTTACATTCATTCAAGGAGTACTGGAAATGCCTATTTGTCCATTACTTTACAAGTTGATTTTTACTTTTCACTAATAAAAACGCAAATTTAACAATATGTTATTGCAAGAATGTAACCTTGTTTTATGTACAGGTGCTGGTCAACGAATTAGAATAATTTGAAATAGTGCAATCATTAAATTCTTTGAATGCATTGTTTGTGCAGAAAGAAAATCAGGTGTTCACCGCACCTGTCCTACTCGTTAGAGTAATCACAGAACTCGTTACCTGTAAACAATTTGCTCAGCTGACCTTTCCAAAAGGCCCATTTAGGCCATTTAACTGTGAGATTGTTGTTTCATTGAATTAGAATAAAGGAGAAACCGTTTCATTGAATTAGAATAAATGCTAGAATTTTTGTTTTCTGTGAAGAGTGTTCACTGTGCAGTATAAAGTCAGGGTTGAGTAGAGTTTCTAAGTAGTAAAATCAATCATGGGTAAGCAGCACGACCTCTCAACCGGAATAGTGGCTCAAATTCAAGCCCTTCGCCAACAAGGCTTGAGGCAAACTAAAATTGCTGAGCAGCTCGGCATCAGCCAGTCTTCCGTCTGCAAAGCTCTCAAGAAAAACTGCAGCAAGCGCACCAACTGTTCCGGCGTCCGAAAAACTTCTGCTCGCGACAACAAGCAGCTGAGAAAGATCGCAGTCAGCAACCGGTTCAAGTCCACTTCTGAGCTCACCTACTTGTGGAACAAGCAGACCGGCGCTGACATCTCCAGATCAACCACTTACCGTCGTCTGCGCGAACTCGGCTTCAAATCTCGCGTTCCAGCAGTAAAACCGATGCTGAACAAGAAACAAATGCAGAAACGGCTGAAGTGGGCCAAACAACACGGCGAGTGGACTGCTGAAGACTGGCAGAAAGTGGTCTTCAGTGACGAATCACGCTTCTGCATCTCCTTCGGTGACCAAGGTCCTCGTGTCTGGCGTCGTGGTGGCGAAACCTACAACCACGAGTGCGTGAAAAGATCCGTCAAGTTTCCCCAGAGCATTATGGTCTGGGGATGCATGTCCGCTCGGGGTGTAGGGAAACTCTGCTTCCTCAAGAAGACTGTCAATGCTGCCGTATATCAAGATGTTCTGGAAACGTTCCTGATTCCGACTGTTGAGGAACAGTTCAGCGAAGAAGACTTCATATTTCAACAGGATCTTGCACCGGCTCATGCAGCAAAGTCGACCAAAGATTGGTTCACTAGAAAACAGCTTGAAGTTTTGCCATGGCCGGCCAACTCGCCTGACCTCAATGTCATTGAAAACCTTTGGGCCATCGTCAAGCGGAAAATTCGCGACAGAAAGCCGACTACGCTGGACCAACTGAAGCAGAACATCGCCACTGCCTGGGAAGCTGTGAGTGCGGAAACTTGCGACAAGCTGGTCAAATCGATGCCGCGGAGACTTAAGGCAGTCATACAAGCCAAGGGGGCAGCCACAAAATACTGAGAAAGTGATGATTCTAATTATAATAAAAATTATTCTAATTCAATGAAACGGTTTCTCCTTTATTCTAATTCAATGAAACAACAATCTCACAGTTAAATGGCCTAAATGGGCCTTTTGGAAAGGTCAGCTGAGCAAATTGTTTACAGGTAACGAGTTCTGTGATTACTCTAACGAGTAGGACAGGTGCGGTGAACACCTGATTTTCTTTCTGCACAAACAATGCATTCAAAGAATTTAATGATTGCACTATTTCAAATTATTCTAATTCGTTGACCAGCACCTGTAATACACATTTCCAATGTAAATTAGAAGATATAAAGCATAGTATTTGTTTAAAAAAACAACCATGTTTTACAGTATTGTACATTAAAACGACATGTATTGTCTATTAGAGTATAAAAACACAAAAAAATATAAACCTGACTTTATTAGATCAAGTGCAGGGACCAAAGGATAAACCTCAGTCGCATGGTGCAGCAGGCTCTTCACCTGTTTGCTGGGAAAACTCGTACACTTTAACAAAATGATAATGAGATTCTGATTACATAAAGCATTTGCTGAGAGCGCTTCATTATTCTGACTTAACTAAATGTCAGGAGCTCAGGGCTGCGTGGGCCCAGTCTCCTGACATCTTCAGCTTTCTCCGCAGTGCCAAAGGATCCGTCGGAACGGACCCCACCCAAACACGCTGTGCTCCAATGAGTAGCCCTGAATGCTAAGCCCCGCCCCAAAAATATCGTTTGATCACCGTCCATTGGGGCAAAGCCTAACAATCAGCAGAACATTCCCCTGCTCGAGCCTAGAGCGAAAAGCACTTTGGGATATGTCGTTCATCCATGAGACAATAGATACAAACGGCATTGGACATAGTCACCTTTAAGAAACTACAACTCCCACTGATAGGCCACGTGAGCTGTTGACGTACAGCTGCATTATGTAGCATGTAATGTAAATTATTCATGATTTTCCTTTAAGCATAAATAATATATAGAAAAATGGGTGAGTTTCTATTTTTGACTCCGGCCCAAGTGCCTCAATAGTTTGTCAAGGCCGTGACAGATTTTGTTTTCGCGTGCCCGGTTGGGCACCTGCACGCGCATCATATTTGGAAGCCTGCGGCTCGCGCCAGCGCAGCATCACTATTGACAAGGTGCCAACATACACGGGACAAGCGGATTGCTACGGCAGCGCTTTGTTTAAAAATATAACTTGACGGACAAAAAACAGTCCACTAACCTGTTCTTCTGTCGTCGGAGTAAAATCTCAAAGTGAGAGTTCAAGCAGAGCCGCATAATTCCGTTGGCGCGACCGCTGCGCCTTGTTCCCTTGTTGATGCTGCACCATTTTCAGCCTCCTCTGCTCCTCCGCTCCTGCACTGATTCAGCATCGCTCGGATACTCCCACTATGCACCGCGCACATGCGTGACAGAAGACGGCTGTTGCGTAGCAACCTGAAAGGCGTGAATCCCCCTCATCTGCAGACTTACACCATTGAGGAAATTCCTTCGGAAATGTCCTATTAATACTACTTATAAACAAGACGAAGAAGAAATAACCGTTGTTAAAGAATAAATAAATGTTATTAAAATAATGATTTTAGTAGGCACCTTGTTTAACTTGTTAACGAAGGGTGATGCTTAAAAATGGCATTTAGATTCCAGAAAATTAACAAAAGGGCAAGACAAATTAGTTTTGTGATGGATTGCTTCTTGAACTGAACTGGGTTACATGTAATCTGGATTAAGTACTTGTAATTAGATTAAATTACATTTTAAAATACTCGTAATTAGACTACAGTTAATCTTTTATGGATTGCATGATTACATAATATTTACATAATAGCGATAAATCATCTATAATTTATTGGTTCCCCCTAATTATGAAATCTTTTTAATCTTTTACATTTTTTCCTAACTACTTTTTTTTTCTAAGTTCTACTGCTTACAGTATATACATTCAAACAGTCTTCAGGTTTTGTGGACATTCACACAAAGGTTGTTAGTCATCAAATCATTTCACGTTTAAGAAATGTTTCAATATTGCATCAACTACTGATGAACACATTAATGTTTATTAGAATTATCACTCTGTAGGTTAACTATTTCCATGTCTTTGGAAGGCGTTTGTCTTTCAAACACATTAAAATGCACAAATTCACACACTTTTTTGTCATCTGGTCTTCTTTCACCTAATATATTTACTTGAAGTACCCCTGAGATTTTAATATAAATATTTTAATAATTAAGTATCACAGCATGTTCATTGGTTCTGAAGTAATGCACCTCATGTTGTTAATAACAATGAATTGAATATATATTTTTTACTGTTTATATTCTATGTCAAGATGGTACAAGACTATCCTATTTAAATCAATGTGATAAACGTGTTAGGGCAAAAGTAATCTAAAAGTAATCTATATTTCCTAAAATGTGTAATGTATTGGATTACGTTACTAACTACAATTTTTCTCATGTGATTTAAAATCAGTAACACATTTGCAAGTTATCTACCCAGCTCAGGTCTTGAATGGTAAGAGAAAAACAATCTTCAACAATTGCCATAAGGGGTCCTTCATCATTCTGCCTAAAATCATCCGGTCCTGCTTCAACATCTCTGATCTCAGCAAGCACAAATTAATTAATGAAACATATTATTATGATCAAATATGGTAGCTTATGGGTTAAACTTCTGATGGCACTTGGCTTTACTTTATTGTTTCAATACAATTTTGGGTTGTGGCGTTACACATTACAAAAACACACAAAGGATGAATGCATTACATTTTTATCAGTTCTCCATAACAAAAACTGTCCCTCCTTTGCAGTTCACCCTACTAGCCATGTCCCTTATCTCTTTTTCTCAGACAAGCTAAAGGCACAGACACTGCACGAATTTAATGATAAAACATACCCTTCCTAACTGAAGGAATGAAACTTTTAAACACTCTAAATTAACAAATATTTCATTGTAGTCCTAGAACCGAAAAACAATTAGCATTTGGGTTTGAGGTGGTTTATAATGATGGTTTATAAAGTCTGTTTTATTCGACAACATTAATGACGCACAGTCGTACCTGAAACATGAGTTTTGCAGCAGCTGTGTTTTTGTCAAGCCAGTAAATTCATATGGTAAATAAATGTGGTAGATGTAGTTTTTATTTAGTTGGCCTACAAATTTACGTCACGGCCGCGCAGCCGGTTACGCCCAAGTCACGTGATACGGCTGCCATTCACACTCGTGGTTCCACCAACAGCAGCGTTCCTTCCAAATTCAAGCTGTGGCCGAACGGAGGTGAACATGGCCGATGTGTCGGAGAGGACGTTACAGGTTGCTATAGTCGTTTCGTTTGCGGCAGGTTTTATCGCCGGCTGGCAGGCAAACAGAATGCGAAGAAGGTTCTTGGACTGGCGGAAAAAGAGGTTACAAGACAAGCTTGCAGAAACACAGAAGAAGCTAGACCTGTCATGACACATACAAAATATCATGCAGCCCGACCTGGTGAGACATGTGTCTTTCATAATGTCATTATTGTACTTAAAATAAATGACTTTCGTTTTGACGCTATAACCGGTTTACTAGTTCTTTCGCTTTCTAGGGTCTCGGTCATCAAGGCCTCATATAGTATTCCTGACTTCACAAACAGAATAAGGAGTCTGTCAGCACCTGTCCAGCGATCAACAGTGATCAGGCGTTCAACCTTGGATCAAGGAAACAATCTACAGGCTGGAGCAAAGCAATACAACTTTCTCAAAGACTTTAAACACTCAGCAGAATGTTGTATTTATAAGATTTTTGCTTCAATGTTTGTTCAAGCCATGAATTATATTACCACGTCTGTGCTTTTTCTTTGTATCTGTCAGTTGAAATAAATGCAAATATTTTATTAACTATTGACTCATACATATAAAAAGTAATCTGCACGTTGTTGTGACATTGAGCTCACGTTTGATCCAACAAAAAAAGCTGAAAAGTGATCAATAGTGTCACTGAGTGACAACCTCAAATCAGGGAATGTGGTTCTGAAACATCTTATTATATTCATATTGTGTTTAAAAGTTTTGCATAGCTTTTCCATGTCAAGAATTTAATACAGAACATTTTTAGAACTGGAATTCACAGATTTGTGTTTTTAAATGTTCTGTATGCATAATTTATTTACTTAAACAGAAGCACTTTTAAGACAAACCTGTTGTTCCAGATTAAACAGCCAAAGCCCAAAACAAAAACAGCGTCAGTCATAACAAAACCGCATAGCAGGAATTAAGAGATATAATATATAAATGAAATGAACAAAAAAGGACAGCAAATTAAACTCGTACTCTTCGATTATTTTAGCAAATAGTGCATTTATATATATATATATTTTTTAAATAAATATATTTAATAGACCCAAACAAAACATTAAAAACATGGTCTGGATTTGCAAAATTTCTTTTATGCATATGTAATTTATCGAATAAAATCATATGGCGCAAAAAAAAAAAAAAAAAAAAAAATCACATCACAGGTACTTGCACTTCAATGGGCTTTCGCGCGCAGTGATGATGTCATAACAGCGTCGCGTAAAAGTATCTTAGCAACCCTGTTCGAAGCGTCTGTCATGGCGCCTCCGTTACATTACGTTTTGCTAAATCTGAGCACGACTGGGACGTTTCATCAGCCCGCACTTTCAAAACACCACGTATGATCAAATTTTCTGTTGCGTCGTGTTGGAGACGACTAGAAGATGCCTCCAAAAAGGAGAGGACCTCTTCAGACGGTCCAGAGAGAGACGGATGACATCAAGAGAAAGGTTGGTTGAATCATGTTTGTTCTTTTGCTAGTGCGCGTTCGATTTGACATTACATCTCTACCTAGTA
Source organism: Labeo rohita (assembly GCF_022985175.1). Lineage (NCBI taxonomy): Eukaryota > Metazoa > Chordata > Actinopteri > Cypriniformes > Cyprinidae > Labeo > Labeo rohita. The sequence goes on from NC_066885.1 coordinate 13,856,250, forward strand.
TTATCTGTCCTGCAGGTGGATGCTTTGGTGCAGCAGGCTGCTAAACCAGATGCGTCAGACAGGACAGATACCTTGGAGAGGTAAAGAAGACTTCCGTCGGTTTTGTTTTTGAGCGCGTAGTCTGATTTCTACTGTGCTTTGCGGTGATTTGATGATTTGTGTTTGCATTTCAGGTGCAAAGAGTTACAGCGCGCAATGGAGGAAATTATGAAGACTCTGAAGAAATTATCTAAAGTAATGTTAATTTATGTCTGTGTATTTGTGTTGTCACTTCATCTCACTTAAATTCTCTCATGCTCATGAAAGTTCCATTTATTTGATCAAAATACAGAAAAAAGGATATTATGAAATGTTAGTGCAATTTAAAATAGTTGTTTTCTATTTTAATATGCTTTAAAATATAATTTATTTCTATGATGCAAAGCTGAATTTTCATCAGCCATTTCTCCACTCTTCAGTGTCACATGATCCTTCAGAAATCATTCTAATATGCTCATTTATTATCAATGTTGGAAACAGTTGCAATTGCTGCTTAATATTTTTGGAAGCTGTGATACTTTTTTCACAATTCTTTGATGAATAAAAGGTTTAAGAGAACAGCAGTTATTCAACATAGAAATCTTTTCTAACAATGTAAGTCCTTACTATTACTTTTTATCAATATAACACATCCTTGCTGAATAAAAGTAACATTTTCTTTCAAAGAGAGAAAGAAAACTCCAAACTTTGAACAGAAGCATAAATTGTTACAAAATATTTCTATTTTACACCAGTGCTGATCTTTTTAATGTTTTTTTATTAAATAATCCTGAAAAGAGTATTACAGGTTCCACAAAAAATAAATAAATAAATAAATAATAATAATCATTAAAAATTAAGCAGCACAACTATTTCCAACATTGATACTTAGTCAGCATATTAGAATGTTTTCTGAAAGATCATGTGACATTGAAGACTGGAGTAATGATGCTGCAAATTCAGCTTTGCATCACAGGAATAAATTCTATTTTAAAGTACATACACTATTTTACATTGTAATAATATTTCACAATATTACTGATTTTTCTGTATGTTTAATCAAATAAACACAGCCTAGATGAGCAGAAAAGACTTCTTTAAAAAACATTAAAATCTTACTGATCCCAAACTTTTGGACAATAGTGTGTGTATAGAATTTATACATACACACACATATCAATTGTGTGTCTTTGTTTTTCAATAAAAGTATTATAATATACCTGAAATTGAGTTACATTGCTGTAGCTGCATCATTTTCAGCTATTACTGCTGATGTATTTGAAATGTAATTATTTAATTAAAAAGCCATTTCTAAAATAAATATTTATCTTGCACATAAAGTGTCTTTTTTTATTTAACTTTTACTGAACGCTATAAAATGTATAATGTTAGATCCTACTATTTGTGTACATTTTTATGCTGAATTCCATGTGCGCAGGCAGATGAGCCGGCTCCAGTGGGGAATTATGACCAGTGTAAGAGGGAAGAGGAGAAGCGTTTGTTGACTTTACATGAGCGTCTACAGTCTCTAGCTCTTCAGCTGCAGCCTCATGAAGAGTATGTAACCTTATCCATTCAAACAAATCTTACTCACCTGACCAGCACAGATCCCAGAGACTTTATCATGCATTCAAACCATTGTTAGATCTGCTTTACTATTTTACTATACTATTTACTATTTTTTTCTTGGCCATGTAGGACGGCTGGTCCTAGTTCGTCCCAGACAGAACAAGAGAGCGAGGAGGAAAATAGTGATGAAGAAGACGAGAGCTCTGAGAATGAAGATGCTGAAGAAGTAGTACAGGATGATTATGATGATGATGACGATGATGATGCTGACAGTGGTGATGAGGATACAGATATCAGTCCAGCTGCCACAGAACAGGGTTCTGTCTCTTACATTGCTCTCAGTGCATTTACAGGAGAGGAAGAAGGAGACCTCAGCATCCAGGTAACTGTCTTAACATTTTATTTTAGTTATTGAATTTAGGTTATTTTCTTGCATTAAGTCTATTTGTCTATTTTTTTTTTTTTTTTTTTTTTGTGTGTGTGTGTATTTCCAGAAAGGAGAGGTTTTGAAAGTTCTCTCTAAGAATAAAGATGGATGGTGGCTAGCTCAAAACTCAAAAGGCCAGAAGGGCCTGGTGCCCAAAACCTTCCTGAAGGTCTGTATAATAACACTGGCACTCAATGAGTCCATTTACATGCACAGTGTAAATATCTGATAACATTTAAGTCAAATACACTCTTAAAAAAGTGATTTGTTAGGGAACAGCCATAAACGATTTAAACAAAGCTTAAACAAAACCCTAGATTTTTTTTTTCTTTTAATTCAGTTTTGCATTTTCTATAAGCAAGTTTAACTTTTTTTTTGGTTTTCCTAAGTGAATTTTGACATAAAGCTTGAAGAAAAAAAAAATACATTTAACTACAAATCTCATTTAATCCTTTAACACATTTTTGAACACAGACATAAAAATGCACTATCCAGACTTAAATTTTTATAATTCATGAATGATAACATTTTGTAATATGATTTTAATGTACATATTCCATGGTAATGCAATGTCTGATTTTAAAATGCCTTTAAAAGGATGAATTTTGAGATTTTAAGTTTTAAACTGATATATAATTTCTTATGATTTCTAAAACGATAGGGAAAAAGGCAACGAAGAAAGTCTTTTGTGACAAAGGTCAGAACTCATGTTATGATGTAGATTTTTTTTAAGTTGCACTCGACATATATTAATCTATTACTTTTCCTACAACATTTGTAACACAAAAATATGTTAAAATATCTGTTTAGAAGTCTTAGACCTTTCCAACGATGTATCATGATGTCAGCATATGTGTTATGATTAGATTAGGATTTATTTGTAATATGGTAAAGTAAACTTAGGTGTCCCACAGAGGGGATGGGGACAGTTAAAGGGTTAAACACTATTTTTTTTTTTTTTTGTAGTGTACTTCTTTAATAGTGCTTTACAGTATTATGGTTTTAAATGACATTTTCACATTATGCATTTAAAGTATTTTTATATTATAGTTTGTTTACATTGTCTAAATTGTATTCCAAAGCAGTTAGGGATTGGTGTAGGCTGTGCACTTCTATAAATATGCAAATTAAACTCTTGAATGAATGAAATAAAAAAAAAAGTCTAAGCACTAATTTGCATTCAGACTTGTATTTAGATCATTAACATGGATGAATTACAGGTGTAAATGTGACCCTGGACCATAAAACCAGACATAAGGGTCAATTTTTCGAAATTGAGATTTATACGTCATATGAAAGCTGAATAAATAAGCTTCCCATTGATGTATGATGTATTTGTTAGGATATGACAATATTTGGTCGAGATACAACTATTTGAAAATCATGGAACATGATCATTACTTAATGTCCTAATGATAAAAAAAGAATCAATAATTTTGACTTGGATATTGCTACAAATATACCTGTGCTACTCAAGACTGGTTTTGTGGTCCCAGATGTATTTTACCTGTGTGTTTTCAGATGTCTGCTCCGCAGGATAGTGAGAGAGAGAATGAGGATGATGGGGAGAGTGAAGAGGAAGAAGAGGAACCTGACATCAAGTCCAGGTGATATTTTCTCTCTGTCCACTAGATAGCAGCATTGTTTCTATATTTTGTTGTGTTTTGTGCTCGTTTGTGCTATCTGAAAATAAAAGGAATTACACAGAACCAAATTTGCAGCCTTTATTAAACATTTTAAAATTTATTAAATATTGTCTTTTTCAACTAGCAAAACATCCAACTGGAACACAGTGCGTAAAGCTGTTAATGAGGTATATTTTATGCAGACAGTTACACCCTTAAAAGGATAGTTTACACAAAAATAAAAATTTTGTCATAATTTATTCACCCTCATGTTGTTCCAAGCCTTTGTGAATTTCATTTTTCTGCTGAACACAAAATAAGATTTTCAGAAGAATGTTGGTAAGCAAATAGTTGTCCACATCCATGCTTACCAACATGTATCAACAGAAGAAAGAAACTCATACAGGTTTGAAACAACTTAAGGGTGAGTAAATGGTGACAGAATTTTCATTTTTGGTGTGAACTATCCAATTAATAATCAAAACACTCATTCACATGTTTTATAATACACATTACCATAACTTTCTAACTAGCACTCACACATACTGAAATATGCTTGTGTGTTGTGTCTGCAGATAGATGCTACTGATGTACTTTCAGCGATGGGTGCAATCCCACCAGGCTTCAGACCCTCTACTCTCTCCAGACTGCTAGAGGAAGGTCACTACTTATCCCTATGTTTTTCAAAACCTATCCACCTTATTCTTTAATGTGGAAGTAAGCCTATGGGCAACACTTCCTGTTCATTAGCCGCTACTGGGAAATAGCGAAAAGAATAATAATGTTCAGTAAACGGTAAAACTGTCTGCACTACAAACCAGTGTGTATATATAATACATTAATATGGTAAGACACACCAATTTGCAATTTCATGCAGCAAAATGAGCTGCTTTGTACAGCTACAAATAGCTGGACGCGGATGAAACTGGAAGTCAGATCCATAAACTATACAAATGCCCACATCCGCTCTTACGGCAAAAATAAGGTGGATAGATGAAATTCCATTTTCAGTCTTTAAAGGGCTTAGTTACCTTGAATGCAGTTTGTTTGCTTTGTTCTACATTATAACATCTGACAAGAATTCAGATTTTAAAACTATATTTTACACTTTTATCATACGTGCTGTATACGTTTTCTTCCTGTGTTTGTGTCAAGCAGGGAAATCTTACAGAGCAAGTCACTTCATTCAGCCCAAGCTTAGCCAATCACAACTCTCCTTTAAAGATCTTCATATGGACCCAGACTCAGGCAAGGTACAAAACTGCAAAGCACACACTAGCTACATTTACTAAGATTTTAAAAACAAAGTACATAAATATAATTTATATAAATATATCTTTAAAATCCTGCAATTATTTGATGATACATAATAAAAAACAATAATATTGTGAAGTATAATTACAATTAGTAGTCACAATTAAAAATTGTAAAATGTTTTCAGTTTTCCAGCAGCTGCTAGTCTAGTCTTCAGTGTCACATGATCCTTCAGAAACCATTCTAATACAGAAACCGTGATCCTTTTAATTAGCAGTGACACATTCAATTGTTCAAAAGTGACAGTAAAGATATGTATTATATTAAAAAAGTTTTGATTTCAAATCAGATCTGTTCTATTGAAAAAAATCCATAAAAATATTAAGCAGCAAAAATGTTTTTAATTTTTAACATTATTAATAATTGAGCACCAACAGTAATTGAGCAGCAAATCAGCATATTAGAATGATTTCTGAAGGATCATGTGACACTGAAGACTGGAGTAATGACTGCTGAAAATGTAACACTGCCATCACAGACAATTTAAAATATATTAAAATAGAAAATGGTTATTTTAAATTGTAATAATATTTCACAATTTTCCAGTTTTACTGTATCAAATAAATCTTTGAGACTTCTTTCATAAACATAAAAAAATGCAATTATTCCTAACTTTTGACCAGTAGTATATATAGAAAGACAGAATATGTATGTGTGTATTTGTCCAGGTTCACGGACGCCCATCTAGAGTGAGTTTAACCCTGACCCTGTGGAGCTGTCGAATGATCCCACCCCCTGGGGTCGGGTTACAGGTGCTCAGCAGACACGTTCGGCTCTGTGCATTTAACGGAACCCAGGTAACACATACACATACACAGTGCTGCACCTAAAACCAGAGTGAATGCCCTTTATGATCGTAAAAGTGACATTTGCATACAAATGTTTTGTGGAAAAGCTTGAGTAATGATTTCTGATTAGATTCTGACATCACGTGTTGCTCATGTGGAACAGTAATCAGGGTGGAACCAACCTAAAACAAATAACAAAGCATCATGGGATTAACAGCTGGGGTGTTTGAATGAATACAGTTTCAATCCAAAAGCATGACTGTAAAATACTACAGCATATTTGAGTCCTGAGTGTGAACAGTTTAATGATTTTATTACTTGGTATCTGTACATTATATTTGTCTTTCACAACACTGGATTTTATGTCTACACACTGTTAGATATTAAGTGAAGTGTTATAGTGCAATGCCCAGCGTTTATTGTGCACAGTTCACCTTTCCTTTGACGTTTCTGAATGAGTCACTTAAGTCATTGTAAACGGCTGAACAATTCTAACGCACATTCAAAACCGATTTGTCTTCTCAACGTTTACTGTAAACAGGTGTCGTGTGACACAAATGCAGTGTACATGGTGCCATTTTTTCTCTCAGTCTTTGTTTTACTTGTTAAGTTTACTTTCAAATTTTCCTTGTCAGGTTTTAAGTAACATTCACACAGTCAGAGCTACTTACAACTCCAAGAGCCCAAAGACCTGGAGCTTTTCTCCACGGGTAAGACTAAGACTTAAAAGCTCAAAACGTCACCTGTGGTGAGAACATAAATATTTTTTGACCTTTGGAGACATTTCACAAATTGTGATGCTGATAATATAATTTGTAATAAAAAAATGTGAAATAAAAAATACAACATTTTCAGTAATCTAATAGTTTATCCGTATTTTTCCCTGTGCATGTATTTCAGATGACTGGGATGCTGCCCTGTCTGCTGGATGGAGACTGTTTCCTGCGTTGTGATTCTGAATCTCCTGATCTTGGAATTCTGTTTGAACTGGGTGTAACCTACATAAGAAATGTGAACTATTTCTTGCAATAAAAATTCTTATCATTTAAACAATCATATGAAAGTACCACCCAACTCTGATCAAAGAAGGCACAGCCTTCATCTAACCTCAGAAAGACAAAAGATCACTTATCTATTACCCTCTCACATATATCCATAAACACACCCAGTGATCTCTATTAAAAAAAGTAGCTCACCCAAAAATAAAAATTCTGTGATTTACTCACTCTGGAGTCATTCCAAACCTGTATGGGTTACATTCTTCTGCAGAACACAAAAGAAGACATTTTGAGTAACACTGAAAACAATTATAGAGTTCATTGACGTCCATTGTATTTCTCAAAATAACAACAACAGTAAATGTAAATCATGACACCATGTTCATTTTTGGGTGAACTAATAATGGAAACAAAATTATAGTATCTAGTAAAAATCTTCTTCCGCTGGAGTAAGAGGGTTCTTTGAAAAAAATGTTTGTGCTCTCTTTCAGTCCACAGGAGAGAGAGGAGACCTCAGCTGTGGCTGGGCGTTCCTTAAACTGTTTGATGAAAGCGGAGCCCCCATTGCTCTACGGTACACACTGATTAACTTATTAGATTATAACAGATGCATGCATTGTATTTTTTCTTACATACTTACTCACAAACTATATGCGTGTGTGTGCAGGACACAAGAGCTCACTATCCATGGTGGCACGCCATTTGAGAAAGACACTGATATGGATACCACATCTACCAAAAGAGGTAACATTCTTTTACAAAAATACACACACACACCAGGGCCGTTTCCTACGTGGTGGCAACGGATCAGTGTCTCTACAAAATATAACATTAAAAAGTGTGTAAACACTTGTTTTTCGAAAGAATTTTTGTCCAACAGCGACACTAGCAGGTAAAGTTACAGTTGGAGTCTGCATCTCTCTTGTCTCCCCATTGAGTTTTAACAGACCCCCCTAAGCATACAGTGAGTTTGGTGGGCGGTAAGTGAGAATGAATGGTGGAAAGTCATGTGAGAGGAGGCAGTGCCTCTATCATGATATGATTGGATATGACTGGTTACGATCGGCTATGATTGGTTCATGCAGTTAAATCTTGCCTCTTGCGTTTGCGCACGTTCGCGAATCAGTCTGAATCAGTGTTGCCAAGTCTGCTGTTTTCCCACCAAACTGGGCTACTACTCCACACTGTTGCCACAGGTTGTTTTTGATGTCCACGGGTTAAAGTGACCCCAATAACGTCATTTTTAGCCCCTAAAATGCTAGTTTTGAGTAGCAATTGGGGGGGTTTGTTGTGAAAACCTGGCAACCCTGGTCTGAATGAACAATATAATGCCATTAATGAGAAGACTCATTTTAAAAAGTAAGTGAACAACTCACACACTTAGATATAACCACTTTGTTAAGAAATTATGAAATGGCATGAAAACATGATCTGTGGGAGAATAACTGAACATACGTTCACAAATAATATATATTGTTGAAATGATTACTGCCTTGAGTTATTATTTTGGAATAAATGTAAAATGCTTAAAAACACTAACTTGATGAAATTCATACTTGGGTTTAATAAATAGAATATTGATTACATTGTTAATGTAAAATTATAGTTTTCTTTCTTTCTTTTTCTGATGTCTTTCTTTCTTTCTTTCTTTTTCTAATGTGTGTTTAACCAAGGAAATGTAATCAAATTTTCATTTGATTAAACTCACACACATATATACAAATTGATTTCTTCTGTTCTGTCCTCAGGATATCCCACCGGTGTGTTTCAGCAGATGTTGCTGTCCAGGAAGATCCCTAAACTTGTTGTTAAACTCAAATCAGTAAACACACGCAGCAGAGAGCTTCTGAAGTAAGAATGCCTACACACTACACTAGAGTATACTATTTTTTGAAGTTTGGGTCAGGAAGATTTTTTAAAATATTTTTGAAAAGTCTCTTATGCTCACCAAGGCTGCATTTATTTGACCTTTTTTAGTTTAATTTATTTTAAAATGTAATTTATTCTTGTAATGGCAAAGCTGAATTTTCATCAGCCATTACTCCAGTCTTCAGTGTCACATGATCCTTCAGAAATCATTCTGATATGCTGATTCGGTGCTCAATTATCATTTTTAATGTTGAAAACAGTTATGCTCTCATTTTTGATCAATTTAATGCTTCCTTGCTAAATGTAAATATATATTTTTTTAAAAAAAGATCCCAAACTTTTAAACAGTTGCTTAGATTTTTATTGTCAGCTGTAGGGTTCCAACAGTGTTTTTGTTACTACATTTTTTCCCCCTATATTTTATAAGTTTGCTTCCAGACACTATAGTAGGAAGTCTGTCCACATTACATCTCCTGGCAACATACAGGCAAATACTCGCTGATGCTCTTTTATTGGACAGAGTCACCATGTATAATGCAGGTAACACACACACATTCCATAGGATCTTCCTAGTTTTGTCTTTGTGCTTGATGTGTATGTAATGTGTATCTGTATCACAACACTAAATATAATTGTTTTGGTTAGTAAAGGTCATGAAAGAAAGCAAATGTAAATGTTTAAACATAAACGGAAATGAGAATGTAAATATCTTGGCTCTGTGTTCTACTTAGATCTGATCTGCAGCTCGGTTCTAGCCACTTTCCCTGAGGTTCTAGATCAGCCAGACCTGATGGATGCATTTAGGGTGAGACTGCTCAAACAAAACACAAAACACACATTTTTACTCACCATGTTCTCATTTAGTAAACAATATTTAGTTTCTATATATAAAAATAAGTATAGTTACCACCCTGTACCTGAACCCTACCTTCAAAAGATTTTTTGCATTTTTAGAATGTATTATACTGTTATTAAAACTGATATTATTATTAAATATAAGATTATTTTTGAAATGATTAAACATTAGATTAATATGAATTATTAATTCTTTAACTATAAAATAAATTATTGTTAAAAATATTTTATTTCTACATTGATTTGAGGACATAACCGAAGGGAATTTTTATTTTTGTCTAGTTAAATTAAAGGGATAGTTCACCCAAAAATGAAAATTCTGCCATTAATTGCTCAGCCCTCATGTCGTTCCAAATCCATAAGACCTCGTTCAACTTTGGATCACAAATTAAGATATTTTTAATGAAATCTGAGAGCTTTCTGACCCTGCTTAGACAACAATGCAGCTGACACGTTCAAGGCCCAAGGCCTCATCAAAAATATCTTAAAATATCTAAAATATCTTGAAGGTCTTACTGGTTTGGTACAACATGAGGGTGAGTAATTAATTTCTGAGGGCAAAAACATACCATCATGTACATTGAGGTATAATGTTATAGATGGGGCAGATGTTAAACGTACTTAACTTAAATCTGATTTTACAGAAATCTTGGGCGGAATCAGAAAGTAACCTGAGAAGATCTGATAAGGTACAGTTGAGTGTGTGTTAATGTCACTCGATTGCCTCAGTACTGTTTCAATGTATTTATTCATCCTGTTTACATGCAATGTGTGTTTCTGTGTATTTCAGAGGGATATTAAGGTGTTAAAGCAGATGTTTGTGAGCGTTTATATGGGCAGCGTGTTTCCATTATTGTACTCTGCTGAAATGCCTGCTCCCTGCTGGGCAGATGAGGGAGTGGAATCTCAACGTGCTCGTATCATCTACAGCCCTTCCCAAAAAACCTCAGTGGAGGCTCTGCTGTCCCCTCAATGTTCTCATCAAGCCTTTGACATCACACAGGTGACCTATGACCTCATCAGCACTGCCCAGCCCTGAGTCCAAATAAGTGTCCAAATAAGAGTGTATTTTTTAGTCTTTTAAAAATGTGTATTTAGATAATGAACATATAAATAAAACTTTTTAGTCTCCCATACCCAGCCTAGAAAGCTTATTCAAGCAATGCTGATGAACCGTACTGTACATACAGTATTTGCCCATGTGATTGTTTTCTTCTTCCATGTATTTGTAAAGCATCCCACAACCGCCCGTACCTTATATAATGGTCTATTTTTAAGAACCACACCTCCTAAATACAACTCCTCCCTCTTTCTTTCTCTTATTTTGTTTCTCACACAAATCTATAACTACATGGTTTAAGTACACACCTCTCTGTCTTTAACACAAGCCTCTTATTTGAACATATTCCACTCCTTTAAAACAAGCTGTACACTTAGAAACCTGTTCCCTTTCTTTCCATGTCTGACACACCGCCTCGCCCAGCCATCCCGAGGCGTGGTGTCAGATGCTTATAAAGATGGAGAAATGAATCAGCATTAATTGTTCTGAAAAAAGATCTACCATAGTATCGCTGATGGATAGAGGTGTGACATAATTCCAGCTGAATGTTTAATGTCATACTGCGTTATGTAAGCTACCTGCTCACACATAACATGTTTCTGAATCACAACCAGCACATAGTAGACATTGAGGGGGATATGTTCCTCCAAGATCCAAATAGTGGTTAATCAATATGGGTTACATGGTTGCACTTGGTGAGGTACTGGCACTACCTGTTGCTATTATTACCGCAACACAACTCGTAATACACAACTCAGAAAATAAAATACTGATATGATGCCACATTGTGTAGCTTTTGGTTGTAAGTTTCAGTCTAAGGGCAACAAGAGAAGTGATGTAAGCTTATATCCATCGCAACCTGTAAGCTCTTTCAGTGGCTGAGGTCTTCGTACCAGTAGTTTATTTTCCGAGTTGTGATGCGGTAAAAATAGCAACTGGTAGCGGCATAGAGTGCAACCATTTCACGTCATCAAAATAATGGTGCCCCCCACACTCCAAAATATTTTTTTAAATAACGCAAATCTTTTATAGGGTTTCTACTACATATTTCAGTAAGAGACATCATTTACATTATATTAAGCCATACAAGTCTTAATACCCGGGGTTCCCTTTAAATATTTTTAAACAAGGTATAATTCCAGTCAGAGCAGCTAAAGAATCAGATATGCTGCTTAAAAATTTAAACTAAATGAGCTACTTTTAATTACTCCTTGATACCATCTGTAGTGTTTTGTTGTGTTGGCATGCTTTTGACATGAAGACTGTTAAAAAAAAGTTAGGTAACTTAATTATGCTGACTTATAAGATTTTGTTTTTGGTCAAATTCTAAAGCTGCATCACACTGTATTGTAAAGTTAGCCAATCTGAAAAAACACTGCAAAAAAAGAATCATTCAAGAGAAATGTGTTATATTCATTCAGTACTGCCAAGTAGGGCTGTCACTAATGGTTATTTTGATAATCGAGTAATCTGACGATTATTCTGACGATTAATCGAGTAATCAGATATTTTTTTTGGTAATAAACATAGACCTAAGTGAACAATAGCCTTCAAAATGACTTAAATACATACATAATTACAATGAGGCAATAATAATTAGTTCATAAAGCAAGAAATCATATGGTTTTGTTGAACAAAACTGTTAAAGGGGTCATCGGATGCCCATTTTCCACAAGTTGATATGATTCTTTAGGGTCTTTATGAAAAGTCTCTAATATACTTGGATTAAAAATTCTTAATGCTTTTGTAAAACAACACCCTTTTTACCTTGTCAAAATGAGCTCAGCAAAAATCATCTCATTCTAAGGGGTTGTTCCTTTAAATGCAAATGAGCTCTGCTCACCCCACCCCTCTCTTCTCTCTGTGGAATGACGATCTTGTTTACTTTAGCCGCATTTTAGCCGCTAAACTTCCTAACTACCACGTTATAAGGAAAGGCGATCGCAAAGATTCATTAAAAAAAGGCTTATACACACTAATGCTGTAAGTGAAGCTGGATCATGAATGATTCGCGCGAATATAGACGGACATATGTAGATCGGGAGGCGCATTCCCTTCACAAACAAATGTGATCAACTGCATCTTCAGCAGCTCAGATGTGGGGAGTAAATGACAACCACTATGTTCATTATTACATCCAGCAACACAACACCTCAATCGCTCAGTTGGAGATATTCTTGTCTAACTTACATCCCTGCTTCCAACTATCGTGGGAGCGTCCTCTGTCGGTGTGACGCCACATCGACAGGCATCTGAGAACGGCTCGATTTGAAAAAGGGGATATTATTTTTACAGATTAATTAAAAACCACTGCATGGATTTGTATCATTATAGGGTAGATTTGTACATACACTGACAACACACATTAATGTTCAAACAACATGAAAAAGTGAACTTAGCATCCGATGACCCCTTTAAAACACATAATGTATTATAGACAATAGACCTAATGTACATTATGCATTATAACAAATGCCTGCAGAGGGCGCCAACGGCCTGTCAATTGTTTTTACACTTTACTGCGCGATCTTATCCGTGTTTAATATTGACTCAACAACATTTAATTCAAATGTCCACTTAATCTTTAATATTCAGTCATTTCTTTATGACAGAAAAACTACAGTCACTGTAATTTCTTGAATATGTGGACATAAAAACGTGTAAACTCAGAGTGAGGGTTTAAACTTTTATTTTGACAAAGATCCCTGGTGAAAAAACCAGCATATGCTGGTAGGTATGTTTTGATGCTGGTTTAAGCTGGTCCTTTGCTGGTTTATGCTGGACCTTGACCAGCTAAGGACCAGCATAAACCAGCGGAGGACCAGCTTAAACCAGCATCAAAACATACCTAACCAGCATCTCAGCATCAAAACATACCTACCAGCATATGCTGGTTTTTTCACCAGGGATAATGATGTATTCTCCTGTGCTTGAGTAGGTTTATAAATGATTTACCTTACAAATCTGATGAAATACCGCACGTTGTGTTCCCAGATGCACGTTCATAAACCCAAACTCACAACAACATGCAGAGATGGAGTTTGAGATGCTCCACACTAGTGATAGGAAGTTCGGATCATTTTACCGACTCGGTCCTTTGAGTCTCGTTCAGCAAAATGAACGAATCTTTTTTCGAGTCATTTCGTTCATTTTAGCAAAATATAATTAAAATGTTACGTTTTACCTCCCTAACACATCTACTGCTTACACAAACGTTGATCACACTACAAACAAAACAAAACTATAATGCTATAAGAAACAGAAAAGATTCATTCCTTGTTTACCTGGGTCTTTAGTCTATGATTCGCTCACCTCGCCTCTTATCTGACAAGTTTTCGGGTTTGAGTTGTTCGTTCATTACGTGACAGCCCAATTAGCTAACCAACGCAGTCTGAGCCAGAAAGAGAATTGATTAGTTCATCTTTTGAGTCTTCGGGTTTGAGTCGTTCGTTCATCACGTGACATCCCCGTAATGTTAACCTATGCAGCCTGAGCCGGAAAGAGAATTGATTAGTTCATCTTTTGAGTCTTCGGGTTTGAGTCGTTCGTTCATCACGTGACAGCCCTGTAACGTTAACCTATGCAGCCTGAGCCGGAAGGAGAATTGATTAGTTCATCTTTTGAGTCTTCGGGTTTGAGTTTGAGTTCATCACGTGACATCCCCGTTCATCAGCCTGTGACATCCCGGGTTTGAGTCGTTCGTTCATCACGTGACATCCCCGTTAACCTATGCAGCCTGAGCCGGAAAGAGAATTGATTAGTTCATCTTTTGAGTCTTCGGGTTTGAGTCGTTCGTTCATCACGTGACAGCCCTGTAACGTTAACCTATGCAGCCTGAGCCGGAAAGAGAATTGATTAGTTCATCTTTTGAGTCTTCGGGTTTGAGTCGTTCGTTCATCACGTGACATCCCCGTAATGTTAACCTATGCAGTCTGAGCCGGAAGGAGAATTGATTAGTTCATCTTTTGAGTCTTCGGGTTTGAGTCGTTCGTTCATCACGTGACAGCCCCATAAGGTGAACGAACGACTCTAAAACAGGTGACTAATTCCAGTACAGAACCTAACAGGATGTTGCGCATGCGCGACTGAACGAATCACTCCCCGAGGCGACTCGTTCGTCCCAAGTCACATTAAAGATTCGTTCAAAATGAACGAATCGTTCAAGAACGACCCATCACTACTCCACACATGTAAATGATAACAGCTTGTGTAGCAGCATTTAATTACTGTGAACCTACGGGTATGTAAACAACTAAAGCGCATATATTAAACCTGCATCGCATATATTTATTTAAGTGAATCATAGCGTTTCTGAATTCTTAATACTATTATGCTTTATTATGAATTTTAAAAGGGTTATATTTGGAATGCGCCACTTCCGGTATTGAGCGATTACTCGACGGGCAAAATGAAATCGAGGATTTTTTACAATCCAGTACTCTAATAGAATCGAGAATCGTTGCAGCCCTACTGCCAAGTGATAAAAATTGTTTAGTGTAACTAATTTTAGTATTTTACTCAGTATTTATATGCGCTACGTTTTCTGTGTGGTTAGCTTAGTAACATGCTAATATCTCCACTCCACTATTTGTGCAATAAAAGAATAGTTCGCCCAAAAAAGAAGAGTTTGCATCATTTACTCACCCTCATGTCATTCTAGCATGATTTTCCTTTTTTTTTCCCCTATGGAACAACTAAAACAGAAATAGTTGAAACATTGTTCAAAATATCTTCTTTTTCTCTTTTTGAGAATAAATTATGATAGATTTTTTAATTTAGGTGATCTAATCTAACAAGATGCTTCTGACATGAAACACCAGGACCAAACAAGCTGTTACAATTTCACAACATTATATATATAATTTTAAATTAAAAACCTTATGAAGAAAAAAGCTTTATGTAATATCAAATTATATAATTAATTGTGCAAAAACAGTCTATGTGTGCGGAAAAAGGTAATTGACCGGGAAGGTATTTTTCCCTGCTGGTTTCTGTCTCCACACTCCCAGTGTTTAATAGAAATAATAGAAAACTGGTTTGACAACATTCCATCTTTTAATATCAACCTGTTAGAATTCCACCCTGTCTGTAAGCATAGAGTTTCTTCCCTGGAAGCTCAGTGCTCATCCAGTTATAATTGGCAGTTGCATGCAAAACAATTCAGTCTCCCATACTGTTTTTAATGCAACACAAACAACTTTTAATGAGTTGTTGTATGACGAGTAAACTTCTTCACTTCATTGTTGGGGAAAATTTGAGTATTAACGTGTGTCCGGGTGTGTCTCGGGCCTGTCTGAAGGTGGGATTCCAGACCGTTCATATTTCACCACTGCACAGGAAACCCGAGTTAGTAAGATGACACGCCCGGGTGACCTGCTGCTGTGGTGAAAGAAAAGCATTGGAGCCCAAAGTCAACACACACACATAGACATTGTCTGAACAGAGAAGATAGATGTTCGATAGATAAATTATTCCAGATGAATTCAAAAAGAAATTGTGTAAACTCCTACCTCAAGAATAATACAGACTGCACCCGTCTTAATAGTCACTATAGCTAAAATCAAATTTGCGTTCATTGAAGCAGAACAGTGTGCTTTCAGATCAAAACACATTGGGTCTATTATACCTAAAATCCCCTAAATGTTGTTTAGGATGCATGCTCAATTCCTCAACCCTTAGCAAAATACATTAGGGTGCATTTGCATGCTCAATCGCATGGAGCAGTCAAATTAGCTCAAGGTCAAGAAGTTAATAGGTCATCCCTCCTTGGGACTGAATCATTCACCTTGGTGGCATTAGCTTTATTTTGTGAAATATGAGACATCTTGAATCTGTACTGTTTTCTAGGGCTGTTAAGTTTTATTTAGCATAATTAACAATGTGTAAAATGCCTTTTTCTTCATCAGAGAATGCCTTTAAAATGCCTTTTTCATAATTTCATAATTGTAACCTAATGTCTAGTGATAGTGACTTAATATAACACAATTCCATTATGTATCTAACAACTGCACTCTAAGAAAGGACCATAAAGTGCACTCTACAGAAGTACCCGCATTGATGTTTCACATCCGTCTATCCCATGTTTTGAATTATACATTGATTTGTGTTTTGTTTTAGGGTTGAAGGAAATGTCTCTTTACGGAAAAGGTACTACTTTATATCTTACAGTTATGACTTTACTGCTCACACTGTGATTTTGTTTTAAAGGAGAAGTCCACTTCCGGAACAACAACATACAGATAATGTACTCACCCCCTTGTCATCCAAGATGTCTTTCTTTCTTAAGTCGTAAAGAAATTGTGTTTTTGAGGAAAACATTTTCAGGATTTTTCTCCATATAATGGACTGATATGGTGCCCTGAGTTTGAACTTACAAAATACAGTTTAAAAGAGGCTTCAAACGATCCCAAATGCGGTTGTAAACGATCCCAGCCAAGAAAGAAGAGTCTTATCTAGCGAAACAATCTATTATTTTCATTTAAAAAATACAATTTAAATACTTTTTAATCACAAACGCTCACACCGACCCAGTCTTTGCAAAGTGAACACCCTTAACAAAAAAGGTAAAACAGCAATAAAACACAATTTCTTTACAACTGAAGAAAGAAAGACATGAACATCTTGGATGACAAGGGGGTGAGTACATTATCTGTAAATTGTTGTTCTGGAAGTGAACTTCTTTAAATGTAGGGTTCTACAGTGCAACCATTTCAGTCGCATTTGTGACTGATTACTGTGTGCGACTATGAAAAAACATTTAGGAGCACCAGTGTGACTGACCCGATCAGAAAATTTGCGTTTGCGCTGAGGGGAGCTTCAAAGGTTTCTACGAGTTTTTGCAACATTGAGTAATGTATCACAGACCTATCTCACAAATCCTTTCATAAAGTGTAGAGAAGTGTAGTGTAAATAAGAGATTCATTGTGCAGCGTAAAGAGTTTTGTTGATTATAAAAGAACTTTGTGAGATTGCGATGAACTAAGATGAGTGATAGCTTTTAATGATTTTTAAGGGAGTTTTTAAGTGAGACATTGATTTAATACAACAGCTGAATAAACAAGAAGCTAATATTAAGTGACATACACTGTATTACTATAACACTATTGCTTAGTTTTGCTATTTCATCATCAAAAATTGTTTAAAATAAGTCACAACTGAGCCGCAGGCATCTCCGTTCAAACACAGTGGTGTTTTGTTTATGAATGAACGTGTGTTTTTAAACAAATCTAGTGAGTTTAAATTTCTTATTCATAAAGACAGTCATTTGCTTTATTCTTGAATGAATCAGCTGTTGGAACGAATCAAATGAATGAATGATTCAGTAATTAAATCAGTGACTTGCCACCACCTACTGGCAGTTTTAGTTTCATTTTTAAAGTATCTTTTCAGTTATTTAAATCATTTAATATTTCTATATTCCAAATTCTATATTTAAAACAATAATCTCAACATGAATTTAGGAATTTGATTGCATTCATGCCACCTCTGAGCTTAATTAAACAAATGAAAACACACCTACAAGCCACTTTTGTGTTCTTCTGTGCCACCAGGGTTGCCAGGTTTTCCCAATTTTTCCCAACCCGCCCAATTGCTACTCAAAACTAGCCCAATCGCATTGTGCAGGGGGTCCCCAGGTAAAACTCTGGGGGATAAAATACACATTTTATGGATGATTTTCCCTGGTAAAATTTGCATTTCATGGGCTAAATATCAGTTTTTTAGGTCGCTAATTTGTTGTTTTGTTAATACTTATTTCATTTGATTGGTAACTTCTTATTCTACTTGTTCTTATTCTGTTGTTTTAATTACAACTTTTAATAAGCTTATAAAATGTAATTTTAAAAAAATGACATAAAAGATGACATCTTTTTAATAAAGTTAGAAAAATGCCATTACAACTGTAAAAACAAAATTCCCCTGTAAATCACTTTAGGGAGTCAAATATCACCTCGTAATGGAAAGGCTCATTTTTAATCAGATTTTTTGATTATTGATTAGAAGGTGCTACTGAAATTTTGACTGTATTCCAAATTTTTTAAGTTAAAAGAAATGTAAGCGTAGAGCCCTGTAATGTGTATATACATTTTCATTTTTTTATTTTCATAGTTACTTATTAAGTAAACTGATGAACTGTGCGGCCTGTATGAATTCGGCTTGTATCAATTCGATGCTTGCGTAGGTCAGCATATTGTAATTATTTTGATTCAACGTTTTAATCAACTGTCAGTTCTATTGTTTACACAGCAATGGTGAACCGTGGCTACCAGTAGAAGCAAAAGAAAAACACATCATTCATAAAAATTTCATGTCATTGTTACCTCTGGTAACCAGATCAGAAGAGAAAAACAAACAGGCATTGTTTGGAGCTGTGCAACACTACGAGTGTTCCCATGAGCAACCAGGTGTGTGTATGTGTGTCTTCATCAGACACAAGATCCACCAGCCACTCAGACAAAGGTAAGTTTCTGTAAGAGCCGATCTGTTCGACACACAGCCTCTCACCCTGGGGAAAGAGAGAGAGTGTTTGTGAGTGTTTGTGTGTGTGTGTGTGTGTGTGTTTGCAGACATCTCTCTCCTGGATTGCACAAGCCAGTGAAACCTTACATTTTATCAGTGAAACGCATTATATTTACAATCCACACACACACACACACACAGGCTTGCTGTTGGATGTTTAACAGGCTCTGGTGTAAACTAAGCACTAAGCTCCCTGGATCTGATGGTTAAACATTCACATGAATTGTTATCTGGAACAGAAGCACCTGAAGGGTTTTTGTTTTATTTGTCAATTTTTTCAACTAACTCAGGGGCTGCTTCTAAAGTGTTTTCCCTCTGGGCAAAAGTGTAATATACAATTCTGCTAATGCATCTCAAGTTAACTTTCAAGTTAAAGCACATTATATAAATGTTTTTGAATATCTTTTAGATGCTTAGTTAACCAGTCAGATTAGATCTACACTGAAAATTGCTTTTGCTGCTTGTTTGTTTTACTTAATGAGCTCAACTCATACATTTTGTCCTAACTTAATTTCATTGTGTTTAAATATTTGCAAAAACTGAAGTTTACAAAAACCATTTGTATTGGGATTACATGAATCATTTTGGTTCCATTAAGTGAAACTGGGAAGTGGATTTTTAGTTTCCAGCATGCTTTGCATAGGGCTGCATCAAGAGAGCAAATGTTGAAAATAAGTTGTTTTATTGTTTTTTAGTTGAAGGGAAAGACCAGTTAATGTTTAATGTTCAGTTATGTTTGGTATTTAAAACCATTTTTGCTGTGCAAAAACTGTTTTGTGCTGTTAACGTTTTTTTTTGTGGTTACCATTGTGCTGACTTACAAGTGCTGTTCTAGCCACAGAAACAAAAATGAATGTTAAACACTTAGCTGTTATAACTAAAAAACAGGCTAATTAAAAAAATAAATGTTTCAATTTAAGATAGATACATTTTTGCAACCACTTACCTTAAAGTATTTGTTCACTTACCCCCATGTCATCCAAGATGTTCATGTCTTTCTTTCTTCAGTCGTAAAGAAATTAAGGTTTTAGAGGAAAACATTCCAGGATTTTTCTTCATATAGTGGACTTTTTTTAAAGTTATATTTTGGGGTTTTGTGCCTTTAATGGACAGGAACGTAGACAGGAAAGTACTGGGTGGAAAGAGGGGAGCAGGAGTGGCAAAGGACCTTGAGACGGATTCGAACTCGGGTTGCCACGAGCACAGTTAGTGTGTATGTCGGCACACTAACCACAAGGCTGTTGGCGCTGACCGTATAGTGGACTTTAATGGTGGCCAGGTTGAAGGTCCAAATTGCAGTTTCAATGCAGCTTCAAAAGGCTGTACGCTACGTAATCACGCACATGTGACGCAGGTTGGAATACCAACCCAGTGTTTACAAAGCAAACGTGCAAAGAAAGTCAGACGTCATTTACAAAAAAAGGTAAAACAACGTTGGACGATTTTGAGGTTTGAGGAGAAAATGAGAGTCTTTCCTGCCTTTTTGAACTGAAGTACACAGACGAAGAACTAACCACACGTGCTAGATGAGTATTTGTCATTAGAAAGTATAGAAATTTTAATTTTTTTTAGAAAATGACAGATCATTTCACTAGATAAGACCTTTATTCCTCAGATGGGATTGTGTAGAGCTCTTTGAAGCTGCATTGAAACTGCAACTTGGACCTTCAATCCATTGATCCCCATTGAAGTCCACTATATGAGGAGAAATCCTGGAATGTTTTTCCCAAAAAACTTAATTGCTTTCCAGCTGAAGAAAGAAAGATATGAACATTTCGGATTACTTGGATATGAGTACATTATCAAGATTTGTTTTATTCTGTAAATGAACTAATCCTTTTTATTTTTTAATAGGCTTCCAACATTTTCCTACATCAAGTCAAAAATACATCTCACTTCCTTAAGTTAATGATGTCATCAGTCTGACTTTGCATTATGTCCTGCAGCACCTGGACAGCTCTCACACTTACATTATGCTTAGATACCAACACTATGCTTACAGTTTGTAAATATATACAGATTGTAACTCATTTATTTATTTGAAGTTAAACAAAACATACTTATAGTCTAATATAGTTTCAATAAAAACATCTCTGTGGATTGTGGCTGTATAAATGTAAATACAGCAAGCAAACCAAGCATATTACAATGTTGTTTCCATTTTAAGTTAACCTAAAACATTCTAATATTTATGTACATTTACAGCTTTTTTTGTCTGCACCAGAAAACGTCATCATATAAATGCTCCGTTGAGGAAACACTTAATTTCTAAAGATTTCATTGTTGTACTTTGTTGTTTAAACATTCAGTTTTTAGGGATTTTAAATGTGTAATGCTTTGAGGAAACGTTTCTTTGTCTGAAATCTAATCTGACCAGTTCTACATAACGCAAAAAATTGAATATTTGAATAATGAGAAGTTCAAGTAATGCAGAAAACAGGATAGGGAGGGACGTTATAGAAAAGTTTAAAATGTCTCAGTTCATCTCCATGTTTTTGAAACCACACACACAATGGCTTCTTCAGTGAGCATGATGCCAAGTGGCTGTAAGATTTTCACCACCATGCCTGATATTCTATTCATTCCAGAGTTTGTAATCAGCAAGATCAAATCATACATTCCATTACTACCTTAATTATTTACCACCTAAATGATTTAATCCTGGTGGTCTCAAAGTTTGGATGAGAGACAGAATGAAGCTCAGGGTTAAGAGTATAAAAAGAGACATTGGAGGTGATGGAGAACAACCAGTTTAAATGGTGTATGGTGAAACTGCTGCTTTTTTGACATTCTAGTTCATTTAATGTGAGTCAGATGAGTCAAGGCAGTTATTTCCTAAATGTTTTGGATTAACTTTGCTAATCAAACTTTATTGTGTGACACACCTTGTGACAATTATAGATTTTTTCTTGTAAATGTAGCTATGAAACATTAAGAGACTTACGAGAAATGGCATGTATTGCGTTTTTGACAGTCGCTTAAGCGGATAGCTAAAGATTTGTGTCAAAACTAAACCTCAGTGTCAAGAGCACTAAATCCATTCAGTTGCAAGATGCAAAACAAGCTATGAATACTGAGAAATGAATTACAGTAAAATGAAATGACTTTATTACGTTTTATTTAAGAGAGAACTGAGTCTATTTATAGAGCCTACTGTGCTTTATTACAGGGCTTCTCAACTGGTCTATTGTCGCACGGAGGGGGAAAACAATGTTAAGTGCGAATGATAGACAGCAGCTAACCTTATAAACGAGCATAGTTATGATAGCAAAAAGGGAGGAGAAAACCCTTCCCATATCTTTTGTTGTTGACATCACAAACTATGTATCCAACAAAACTCTACAATATCTTGTGGTATTTTAGTGTAACTTATCTTCCATTTGGTAGAAGCTGAATCAGATAGATGCCTATGGAAAGGTTACATGACAATCCCTCATTCTTAAACCATGAAACAACACAAGAGGCAATGACTCTAAAAATGCAACCAGGAAGTCAAGACCAGAATGAATCATTTTAAGAAAATTATTTTTTGAGTCATTAATGTGTTAGTGTTAATTTGATCTAAATAAAATAATGATACAGTATTATGTAAACCAGCACTTTTTAATACAACCTCTATAGTTACACCACGTCTAGTGTTTTATTTGCCAAAAAAATCCTTAATTTAATGCAACAAGCAAAGACTTGTGCATCTAAGTTATTGTCTGTGTGAACTGCATAGTTATGCATTTTTGAAGAACCTGATAGTGTCACATGACTGATCAACATGTTGACATAAAGGCAGAACATTTCCTCCAGTAAAAAGCTATGCAGTGAAATGCTGCCAGATCAGGTGACATCATTTCATAAGAAATTCCTGGCACGCCCAATAAATTACAAATATCCTGCCTGAGCCGGATGATGAGAGACATTATACATTTAATCCACTCGAATGCTGTATGCAAGCTACTGTGTGAATGAGACAGTTTGAGATTCTTTTATAACATACTGTTTTTAAAGGAGAAGTCCACTTCCAGAACAACAATTTACAGATAATGTACTCACCCCCTTGTCATCCAAGATGTTCATGTCTTTCTTTCTTCAGTCGTAAAGAAATTATGTTTTTGGAGGAAAACATTTCTGCATTTTTCTCCATATAATGGACTGATATGGTGCCCCGAGTTTGAACTTCCAAAATGCAGTTTGAATGCGGCTTCAAATGATCCCAAATGTGGTTGTAAATGATCCCAGCCAAGGAAGAAGGGTCTTTTCTAGCGAAATTATCGGTTATTTTCATTCAAAACAAACAAAAAAAAACAACAACTAAAAAACTAAACTTGAAATTAAAACTAAACTAAAACTATTTAAATACTTTTTAATCTCAAACTCTCGTCTTGTCTTGCTCTGCCTGAACTCTGTGTATTCTGGCTCAAGACAGTTAGGGACTGTCGAAAAACTCGTATTTTCTCCCTCAACTTCAAAAATTATTTCAAAATCATCCTACATCAATGGAGAAGTACCAACAGTCTTTGCAAAGTGAACATGCAAAGAAGATTAAACACCCTTAACAAAAAAGGTAAAACAGCGATATAGGGCGATTTTTGAAGTTGAGGGAGAACATGAGATGGGAGTTTTTCGACATACCCTAACTGTCATGAACAGGAACAAAAACAGAGGTCGGGAAGAGCAAGACGAGATAAGCGTTTGACATTAAAAAGTATATAAATTGGATTATTTGTATGAAAATAACCGATCATTACGCTAGATAAGACCCTTCTTCCTTGGCTGGGATCATTTACAACCGCATTTGAGATCGTCTGAAGCCGCATTTAAACTGCATTTTGGAAGTTCAAACTAGGGGCACCATAGCAGTCCATTATATGAAGAAAAATCCTGAAAAGTTTTCCTCCAAAAACATAATTTCTTAAGGGGGTGAGTACATTATCTGTAAATTGTTGTTCTGGAAGTGGACTTCTCCTTTAATTCCATGAATCAGTGTTGCCAAGTTTAGCCTTTGGAATGCGAATTTTAGCAGGGGAACCCCACCAAAAAAAAAGAAGTGTATTTTACCCCCAGGAATGCATTTTTACCAGGGGACCACCTCTGAAACACGACACCGTGTTATGAAAACCTGGCAACCCTGCCATGAATGTAACCAGCTGTTTAATAATGTGTGCCTAGTGTTTGTAGGCCTATACACATGTATTTGTTTTTATATGAGGGACTTTTTTTTCAGGTGTGCTGTGTGTTTGTTTGTTCCAGGTGTTTGGTGGATTGGTGTGGACCCTAGTGGCCTCCACCAAGGTGGATCCAGCAAATCCTCAGGGCTGGGTCATGTTTGTGTCTCTTTTCTGCTTCCTTATAACAACTCTCTGGTTTATCATATTTATTACCGGCATAAACCAGAGCAGCATCTGGCCTGGCTTGGTAAGAAACATAAGTTTGTCGTTTTACCATGTTTTTTGTTCATAGGTTTTAGATGGTAATAAATACAATATTATTACCATGGTAGTCTCTAAAACCTACGACTAAAAACCATGGTAAAGCCACAAACTTATGTTCCTTTAAAAAAAAAAAAAATTCTTGGATATTACCACATAGCACCACTACAGTACTTTTGTTTACTGTATTATGGAAGATAATATAAATAAATACTGTAAATAGGCATTCATTTACAGGGTATCCTACTAAAAATTGTATTGCACTGAGGGGGACCTTGGGAGTCATTTAAGAGTTCAGTAGGGAGATGGCCTGTGGGGAGAAGCTGTTTTTGTGTTTTGATATTCTAGTGAATAATGTTCTGAGTTGCCACTTAGACAGTAATTGTTCATATAGGTTGTGGCCAGGGTGGGTGGAGTCTGTAATAATTTTCCTGCACCTGGAGGGTGGGCAGGGGAGCACAAATAATCCTTTCAGCAGTCTGGACTGTCTGTTGTAATCTCCTGATGTCTATTTTGATAAGATGAACCAGACAGTTATAGATGACAGTTAATCAAATCAGACAGTTACAGATGACAATTACAATCTCACCTTTAGGCCATCCAAGATGTAGATGAGTTTGGTTCTTCATTGGAACAGAGTTGGAAAAATGTAGAATTACATCGCATGCTCTGCTACAGTCCAAACAGCTGACAAAAACATCACAATTATTTATAATACTACAGTCAATCCATTGAGAAACGAGCAAAAACTAATTCCACTATAACACATTTTTAACTTCAAACTGTTTCTTCCGGATAAAATAAAAGTCCTTAATCCATAATATTGCTTGCTATAGTGAAAAAGACAGCTCAGGAGAGAAATATGCATAGTTCAAGCACTGTCTACAAGTGAAAATAATAGTTGAATTTATAAAAAATGACCCTGTTAAAAAGTTTACATACCTTAATTCTTAATACTGTGTTGTTACCTGAATGATCCACAGCTGTGTTTTTTTGTTTGTTTAGTTATAGTTGTTCATGAGTCCCTTGTTTGTCCTGAACAGTTAAACTGCCTACTGTCCTTTAGAAAAATCCTTCAGGTCCCACAGATGATTTGGTTTTTCAGCATTTTTGTTTATTTGAACCCTTTCCAACAATGACTGTATGATTTTGAGATCCATCTTTTCACACTGCGGACAACTGAGGGACTTAAATGCAACTGAATAAGAAATAAGATTCAACCACTCACAGATGCTCCAGAAGGAAACACAATGCATTAAAAGCAGGGGGGTGAAAACTTTTTGAATTTGAAAATTAGGGTAAATTTAACTTATTTTGTCTTCTGATCAACATGTAAGTATCTTCTGTAGCTTCTGAGGGGCAGTATTAAATGAAAAAAATATGATATTTAGGCAAAATAAGAAAAATGTACGCATCCTCATTCCATTCAAAAGTTTTCACCCCTGGCTCTTAACACGTCGTTTTTCCTTCTGAAGCATCAGTGAGTGTTTAAGCCTTCTGTAATAGTTGCATATGGGTCCCTCAGTTGTCCTCAGAGAGAAAAGATGGATCTCAAAATAATACAGTCATTGTTGGAATGGGTTCAAATACACAAAAATGCTGAAAAACCACAGAATTTTGTGGAAAATGAAAGATTTCACTGAAGAACAGCAGGCAGTTTAACTTTTCAGGACAAGCAAGGGACTCATGAACAACTATCACTTAAAAAAACAGCTGTGGATCATTCAGGTAACAACACAGTATTAGGAATCAAGTGTATGTAAACTTTTAAACAGGGTCATTTTTATAAATTAAACTATTATTTTCTCTTGTGGACTATATGTAAATGTCTATTATGTAAAAGATCTTATTCAGGTCAGTACCAAATAAAAAATAACATGCATTTTGTATGATCCCTCTTATTTTGGTAAAATAATTAACATTTTGCAGAATCTGCAAGGTGTATGTAAACTTTTGACTTCAACTGTATTATTATATTATAGAAAGGACAACAGGGAATGGGCATTTTCATTGGAGGAAGCGTGACTATGTATTATGTGTTCTTTATGTATTATGGACTATTTTAACCAGAAGCAACAGTTTAAAGTAAATGCCTTAATGATTAATTTGTTTATTACAAACATGCATGCATTTCACATGATGTTGGATGGATTACTTGTGGATTATTGTGATATTTTTGTGTTGTAATGCTAAATTTCTCCATATCTGTTCAGATGAAGAAGCAAACTCATCTACATCTTAGATGGGCTGAGAGCAAACTAATTTTCATTTTTACTTTGAACTATTCTTTTAACGTATGCAACGTTTTGTTTGTTTGTTTGTTTGTTTGTTTTGCATGGAACTTACTTTAAACTTTCTGATTGCCACATTACAACTAAAACACATTGTGTTTGGATCTAACATAAGTAGCCAGATTATTTAAGGCCTAAACATAATGATAATGATGGATGTGATTTAAGTGGAGCTTAGCATAAGGCTTGATTACATTTCATTTGTTTGCAGGTGATGGCGTTTATTGTCACATTACTGTACTGGATTCATGCAGTCCTCTCTGCTCACCCATGTAAGTCCTCTTGAATATTTGAAGTCCAATTTAGAGCTACAAAAGAGAAACACTAATTCAACAGAACATCACTGCCAAATCCCAGATGAACCAAATAACAGACCACAGATCAACTGAGATTTTATTTATAAAGCTATGCTGATGTGCAGAACAGATTTTTACTTGTTTTTTTTATTGTTCCATTTCTGCTGTTTTATACAATATCTAAATCATTAATCACTAACATCTGAAGATGATTTTTTTTATATAAATATTAAGTTACTTCCAGTTGAATGCACAGTGGTGTAATGTCATTGTTGGATGCTGTTTTTAAATAATAACCAGATGATGGCATCATCTGTAAACCTGATACAATGTAAAAAAAGTAGTTTTTACAAAATAATTTTGGCAGCTGTGGTTGCCAGAATAATTGTGTACAAGATATGGAAAAACTGTACATTTTATAGTATAAAACTGTCATTTACAAACAAGAAAATTTGAATCTAAGCCAGTAAATTCAACAACACCCACTGCTAATAAAATCTGTTTTGTACCTTTAATACATACTGACATCCACTACAAAAATGCAGGTGGCAAAAGAGGAAGCCACATGAAGATTAAAAATTCATCACAAGCAGCTTTTTCACAAGCTGAAGTAGAAGTGAGTCATTTCCGAAAACACAAAACATCATCATGGTAACACACGACACTTAAATAATGCAAAAGAACATTCATTAAATGACTGAAGATGTAACATAAAACCCAAATGTACATAACTGATAATAAAAACTATTAAGACACATGATTATTTTAACAAAATACTTTTAAATGTGGAGTGTCACACAGTGAATTCTGGGAATATTATTTTACAGTTTTTGACTGTAAATTATTTGTTAATTTGTTTTTTGTTTTTACTTTTAAAACTGTACAATTAACATAATTTTACTGTAAAATTACGTGAAATGTCTGATTAGATCTTTTACAGTATTTCCCTGTATAGTACTTAAATATATAGTTTATAGTACCTATTAGGTTTTTTTTTCTGTAGCGTTTTTACAATATTTTACAGTTAAAAATATTTTTTTTTTTTTTTTTTTTTTTTTTTTTTACAGTGATTTTTACTTTTAGGAACTGATTGAGTGGAAAAAGTGTGAATATCTGTAAAAGATATCAGCCAAACTAATTTTCTCAACAGCAAACCAACCAACGTCAGACCAATCAAGAGAATATTAGAAATAGATCCTTACCTCAACTAGCCATCTAACCAGCAGAATATCAGGAACACACCTCCTACTTTAACCTGCCACCCACCCTAAGCAACCAACAATAGGATTTTTGAGGAGGTGCTCAGTATGAAACTAGGAGGTTTCCAGTGCTTCTGTATGGCCAAATACTTCCATTCTGCAAAAATAAGTAGAAAGAATTAGATCTTCTTTTCTGAACTAAATTTGACCTGAAGTTGGCATTCTGGTCTAATCTGATGTCCATACATGAAATGTAGCTTTGTTTGAGCTGTAAAAACAAACATAAACAACGCAGCAAAAGACGTAATTTCACACGGGTCAAGTTCCTACAAGTTCTAGGCCTACTGATTAATGGACCTTACCCATATTTGATACATGTTTATTTAAAGTTATGATGTCGCCATTTTTTAAAACTATGCTCTTGAAGAAAGAGGACACTCCTTGTCCTTATCGAATATACACCTAAAATGTTGCCACACTGTTAGCCTAACTGTTTTTGACCCCAACTTTATTCACTCGGCAAACATTTTCCCTTTCACAAGTACTTGGTCAGTCGACTGTTTCTCTGTATTTGCGAACACCTGAGCTGACTGACCTGTTCAATATTACTCAACCTGTTGCCACACTGCACCCATATAAACAAAGCACCGGCGTTCCTCAAGCTCACATCCCGCTCAGTGAAAGTGGAACGGCCCGCTGCTCTCCTCACTGAGGGTGTGTCCTTACGGAAGTTTAAGTAATGGGAGAGCAGGTTTTTTCAAGTCTCCAGTGGACATTGAAAAGACGAGCCCGTGGCTCCGTTACTCCACTCATTCTTCTAGAGAATAGCGGAAGCGCGACCATGGCAGCGGCCACCCAGCAGATGTCGAGTCTGCCCAGCGGAGTCCGGATCTGTAGCACCATACCGGACATCTTCTACCTGCCCGAGCTGGTGCGTGAACGGAATATTTTAATGCTCAAAAATGACTATTGGGGTTTAACATAGGTTTATCTGGTTATTGTAGAATAACCTGGTTATTTTGGACCACTTAGAGTATTTGTGTTTTTTTTTTTAGTTTCGTAATCATTTTCATTTTTGGTAATTTTTTTTTCTCTATTTAGATTTCTTCCTGTATTGTAAGTTTTTTGTATTATTAAATTACCATTTAAAGAAAAAAATGGAAATAGGAGAAATGCAAAACGGGCGAAATAGCTAAAAATCACTGTTTTTTCTTTTAACTGTAATAGCATATAATTATGGAAAATTAGAAATGTTTTGAAATGTTAAAACTTTAGACGTTTAGAAATGTTTGTAAAGATACAGTACGTTTATTTGACTAAAATATTTATATTTTGGAGTAACGATTTCTATAGTTCCAGGAAAAAATTGATACGTTACATGTTTTCAAAACATTATGTGTTTGTGTATATACCTACTGGTGGTTCCGCCTCATTTTGTTTTATTTATTTGTATTAAATAGTAGAGTAAAAGAGAAGATGGTTATTATGGTTATTACTCAAAAATATTTTGGATATTATTATTATTTTAAAATATTAGAAATGTATTGTTATTTTTATTATTATTATTATTATTGGATGCAACCGCGGGTTTCTAGTGACAAGAGGTCTCAGTCCAGCACCCCCACAACAGTAGCATTTGACACCGAGGTTAATGAGGGACACACAATACAGTTCACCTACAGAACCCATACGCTTGAATTAACCTGTAAGGATGGATCAAAGAATGGTGTTTGAAAGAAAGAGTTTGTTTTGTGGTTCAGGTTCTTGTCTGAGCTCAGTGTAGGAGCTTTGAAGGGCATGAATGTGAGCTCAGGTCATGTATCAGTAACTCAAATGAAAGGCGAGATGAGTCTATGTGTGTTTGGAGGATTAGTGGAACAGACAGAGAAAACAGAAACGGTGTGTGAGTCTGCGTGCTTTTTCATCAGCTCCTCTCACTGTGTTAGTTTCATTTGGTCATTTAGACTCAATATATTTAAATGATAATATGTCTCTATAAACACACCTGGTCTTTTTAACTCTGTCGGGAAAATTAAGTGTAGCTCTGCACACTGTTGATTTAGAAAGACGTTTTTATTAAACGTTTTCTTTGCTGATTTGTGCACGTGGCTGGTGAAATATTATGACATTTTAATGGCGTATTGCCCGTTTGTGTATAATTGATTCTGGTGGTGAGAGTAAATTAATCCAAGGGTGTGTAAGAGAGAGAGAAATGCATGAATAATGTGTTATCGTAAGAGGAGAGTGATTGTCGCATCGCATGTTGTTTATAATGCACAGTCAGCCTATGTTAATAACATAAACATTATTTAGAGATTAAAAAATAACTCCAAAAAGTGTGCTACAATATAACTGATAATGCAATCATTCTGTCAGCCATGCATTTATTTATTGATTAATATGTGGACATGCATTGATGCGAGTTAACATTATCTTAAAAAAAACTGACCACTTCAGAAAATATGTATTGGATACGGACCAATCAGAATCGAGTATTTGAGAGCGTTGTGTAATAAATTAGTAGGCCTACTATTGGGCAACTTTTGGGCTAGTTTTGAGTAGCAATTAGGCTTTTTTTTTTTTGTTTGTTTTTTTTTTTTTGGAGGAGCTGTTATGTACATTTCAAATAGACTGCGCTTACCTGTGCTGGTGTGATGAGCTGTAATTATCAGGGAAGGTTTGTATTGTTTATATACAGAAACATTATGTGGGGTGAGTTTATCATTAACAGGTGTGTTCAGAAAGGTAAGGTTTGGTTGTGGTTGGTTGCACCATAGATATGCACAAATTACAGTACCACACTGATTTTCCATTTGTGTGTGTGTGTCTGTCCTTCAGGTGTTTGGAGGGCTGGTATGGATCCTGGTGGCGTCTACACATGTGACACCGCCAAACCCTCTAGGATGGGTGATGTTTGTATCAGTCTTCTGCTTTGTGATAACCTCACTCTGGCTCATCATCTTCATCTGCGGAGCGCACAAAAACAGCAGCGCCTGGGCTACAGCGGTGAGCAGAGAATTCTGTGTATATGCGTGTTTGTGTGTGTTATGAACTGGACCTGACAACGTCTTCTGTGTGCAGGACTTTTTTTATCACCTGATTGCTGTTATATTCTATCTGAGTGCCTCAGTGATCCTGGCCTATATCACCATCGGCATGAAAGACATAACGTTACTGCCTCAGATTCCCTTTAAGTACTACCAAATTGACATCGCAGCTGTGGTAAGCCCAAAATACACAAACTTTATTGGTAGGCTATCTGTAGTCCATTTTTCAAGCTCATTTGTCCTGTTTTTACATTAGGATTACATTTGCCATCATCTAATGCTCACTTAATCTCTAAATAGACTAAGTTTTAAACAAACTTTTATAGCTTATTTAACTGAATTTTTACCCTCTCTCCCTCAGGTGTTCTCGTTTGTTACCACATTGCTTTACTTCCTCCATTGCGTCTTTTCTGCTGTGCGGTGGAAATCCTTCTAATCAAACAATCTGAGCAAAAGGAAATCAATTTGATATAAATTGTATAATAAATTGAAAATAATAAACACTGAAAGACCACTGGGACTGAAAGAAGAATGTCAGGGACCAGTCCTGAGTGCCCTCTACACAGAAACACAAACCACAGCAATCCTGATAGAATAAACCCACTTATTTTTTTCGTATTAGATCGTTCCGGCCTTATTACTTTTCTAATGATGATGCATTCTTATATTTGGGGGAAGGGAAACTTTCTGAAATGCTATCTGTACTAGGACAATGACGCTCAGTGTAGATGTGGATGAAGAAATAATGTGGATTTTTGTATACTTCTTGTACCTTTGTAACAGATTAACTAATTTTTGTATATTTAGCTACTAAACACTATGAACAATACAATATTTTAATAAAAGAATATAAACTGGACATAATTCCCTGTCTTCCCTTCTGTTTATGTATTGCCTGTATAAATATGACTACATAAATTATGCATTTTCATACAAATCACGCAATCACAGTATTCACTGATATTGAGCGCATTTCATGATGTTTAGATCCCAGTAAGAAAATATACTACATTAACTACATTAAACCTATGACTGATATTATTGTTTCATTAAAAAAAATTAAATTGTAATTACCTAAAGTCCCAATGAAAATTGATTCACTAGATCAAATGGAGCAATAGGTCTTAAATATTTAAAAAAAAAAAAATCTTGAATAGATCTAAGATTATTTATGTAAAATAAATAATTAAAAATTATAGATAGCCCCAATTTAACCCCCCAATTGTTGCGTGAATTAGCCTTAAAGAGCTAAAGAAAACTGCTAGGATAATAAACAGCAGACCCTTTTGATCACAGTATATAGCTGAAGTTACGCTACTGTGACCGTATACACAAAACATGCATAAGATTAATGAACTGACACTGAAAGTGGGTTTATTGTAGATTTATTGGTGCTCCTCCAGTTATAAGTCATGTGTAGGTATGTGAGAACATAGTTTCTCTTTATACATTCACTTCCACGCTCCTCTTTCATGGGTTACCAACTCATTTCTGGCGTTATGTAGCAGTTTAGGAACTTCACTGTGTGGTGAAATGGTAGTTTAACAGCACGTTTCCAATCCAAGCACGTGCCCCAATACTCTCCCCAGCAAAAGGTTGTCAGTTTTGCACTAAGAGAGTCAGCCCACAGTACGGTTTGGTTGTACGCTGCTGTTCAGATCACCAGATGGTTCTTTTAACCCCTGCCCACACTGATCTCTTAACGCCCTGCGAGGCCTTTACATCAGCCCAGTGTAGACGCGTGTTAGGCACATCATCCTCCACTTCAGGTTCCTTACGGGCACCGAGCTGCGGTTGCGCCACCACAATGGGCAAAGCGCCTTGTTCTGCCCTGAACTCCACCACATTCAGCTGCTTTTTATCAGCTAGATTTTGATGAGTCTCCTGTAATACAACAAAGGAGAGGAAGTCAGCAATAAGCCTGAAAATCGCAGTGACACACAGTTTAGAGGGTCATTATTATGTTTAACTAAAACTAACAATGTATGAACATTAGTTAACACTATGCTTGACAGAAATGTGGTTCCGGGACTACTGTAAGATGCTGATTCCAAAATCATGTTCACTTATCAAATAAGCTACTGAGACGTGTATAAAGACTGATATGATTGGTTATTGTAGAGTGTAATCTCTCACCTGATTGGCCAGGCCGTGAAAGAGAGCCCTAGTGATGTTGAGGAGGTTAACTGAACCATCTACTTTGGCATACATATCCTCTATTCCAATCAGCTTACACAGTGTGATTACTGCCCGATGACAACGCAGACCATAACCTGCAAGAGAGAGAAAATAATGTCTAAAGTAAGAGAAGGTAAAGGGTTTTTTTTGTACTTACAATTTTGATCACAACTTTATATACTGTATGTTTTAAACATTTTTACTTTGTCATATTCATTAACTTGCTTTTGTCAGTGGAACACAACACAAGATATTTCCTGTTTCCATTGATATCAACTGTATTTTTTTTCCAAGTCAAAGGAAAAACTGTTTGGTTACCAATAATTTTCAAAAATCTTGAACTCCTCAGTATTACAGGTTTGAAATCACATGAGGGTAATGAATAAAAATATTCATTTTTGGGTAAACTATCTCGTTAACTAATGATAATATTTGAAAAAAATACCTTGCAGATACACTGCCGTTCAAAAGTTTGGGATCAGTAAGACTTGTATTACTTTTTAAAGAAGAATCTTATGCTCATCAAGGCTGCTTTTATTTGATAAAAAATACAGAAAAAAGACAGTGATATTGCGATATGTTATCACAATATAAAATAATGCCTCCTATTTTAATATACCTTAAAATATAATTTATTCCTGTGATGTAAAACTGAATTTTCATCAGCCATTACTCCAGTCTTTAGTGTCACATGATCCTTCAGAAATCATTTTAATATACTGATTTATTATTAGAATTATCTATGTTGGCAACAGTTGGGATGCCAATTATTTTGTTGGAACCTGTGATACTTTTTGAAAGATTCTTTGGTCAATAAAAAGTTAAAATGAACAGCACTTGTTCAAAACAGAAATCTAAAAATAGAAATAAAAGTCTTTGCTATCACTTTTAATCAATTTAACATCCTTGCTGAATGAAACTATTATTTTCTTTCAAAAACAGCAGTGTATATTGTTAGAAAAGATTTCTATTTTAAATAAATGCTGTTCTTTTTAACTTTTTATTCATCAAAGAATCCTGAAAAAAGGTCCAAAAAAAATGTTAAGCAACACAACTGTTTTCAACATGCATAATAAATTAGAATATTACAATGATTTCTGAAAGATCATGTGACACTGAATACTGGAGTAATGGTGCTGAATTACTGATGCTGATCACAGAAATAAATTAGATTTTAATGTATACTGAAATAGAAAAACATTATTTTACATAGTAATAGTATGTCATAATATAAATTTTTTCTGTACTTTTGATCAAATAAGCGCAGCCTTGAGCATAAGGAAGTTCTTTAAAAAAAAATATTAAGAAAAAAAATAAAAAATAAAATCATCAGCGCTGATAGCCTTGTGGGCAGCGCGCCGACATACAGCGCGGTTGCACTATGGGCGTCGAATGGACCTTTCCCGATCCCGCCCCTTTCTCTCTCCCAATTCACTTCCTGTCACCTATGATCTGTCCTATCATAATAAAGGCCAAAAATAAATTAAAAAACAAAACACAAAAACATTAAAAATCCTCCTGATCCCAAACTTCTGAACGCCAGTGTACACTAAAAAAAGTTGTGGAATTATGAACAAACATTTGTCAATATCATCACAATGCATATTTTTCATCTCGTTTCAAGCTGAAATAAAAAAATCCTGTCAACAAATATTGTTATGAGTGAGATTAACAATGGAGAAAAGAAGGTAAAAGAAAATATGTCCAGGGTAAGTGTGATCCCATGGCTGTGCTCAAGAACAATATTAAACGCACATTACACAACAATGTGACTCTAAATATAGGAAAGGTGAAAGATTATGGTTGCCAGAGTTCTAGGTCCAATCATAACAGCTCCTGCCAGGTTTCATTACTCAATTGTCAGCGGTGAGATGTGGACTCTGAGAATATGAGTCACATCAGAGCTCATAACTCAATTACCATCAGCCCCATCTCAAATCTGAACATCATAATTTCAGCTCTGATGTGAGGAATTAAATAAACCCCATTGTGGCTCAATGGATGTGAAAGGAAATCTGATACTATATGTGGGTACTATTCTGGATATCAGGAAGACTTTTGCTTGACTGTTTGAAATGACTGTTTAATTAGCATTTTTACATTGTCAACTTGCAGTAACACACTGACGTCAAAAGTGATGCATGAAGCCACAAAATTAGAGATATTCCCCCTCAAAATCCAATCCAAGGTGGGCACAGGAAATGTACACTACGAGGATCTGGGGTGTGGTACGTCTATGTGCAAACACACCCCTGCAAATTCTCTTTTAAAACAAATCATATTGCAAAACATTCATGATGAGCTCAGTAACATACTCAGAGCTCTGTTAACAAGCAAACTGTGATAGTTTACAAGCGTGTGTGAGGTCAGCGACTCACCTTTGTTCTGTTTCTTCATTCTGAGTGTGGTCCTTTTAAACTTAGACTCGATGTCATGATATACTGCACATGAAGATAAAAAGATTAGAAAAATTAGAAATTAACAACAAATACGAGGAGGCTGCAAACTCAGCGTCATAAAACATAACACATTTCTACGTGAAACATTTCTTATTGTGCTTAGGAAATAGGGTTCGTGACAAAAAAAAAATATATATACACATATATATATATATATATTTATTTATTTTATTTATTTATATATATATATTAATTTTAAGCTCAATGTATGTCTCTGAAATCAATTAAAAGCTTTTTCTGTAATTAGAGAAACAATCATTTCTTTGCAGTAATGTAAATTTGATCAAAATGTTCAGAATAAAAATCAAATAATAATATTAATGACGCTGCTTAATTTTATACCTCCAGCAAAATCAATGTTATGAAATATTATGAAATTAATAAATTATCACCCAGCCCTAAAAGAGAGGTTCTTAAAAACACAAATAGCAAAACCCATATATTGTGTAAATAATTAAAGGAGTAGTTCACTACAAAAATTTACAGATGATGTACTCACCCCGTTGTCATCAAAGATGTTCATGTCTTTCTTTCTTCAGTCGTAAAGAAATTATGTTTTTCAAGGAAAACATTTCAAGATTTCTCTCCATATAGTGGACTTCTATGGTGCCCGCGAATCTGAACGTCCAAAATGCAGTTTAAATGCAGCTTCAAAGGGCTCTAAATGATCCCAGCCGAGGAAGAAGGGTCTTATCTAGTGATACGATCTGTCATTTTCTTTATAAAAATGTGATGCGCATGTGTACTCTGTGTAATCAATACATTTAGAGTAGGTCGTAAAACTCGATAAAACAGCGATATAGGACGACCTGGATTACACAGAGTACACAAGTGCATCACAAAGCTAGACAAGCATTTGAGGTTAAAACGTATAGAATTTAAAATTTATTAAGAAAATAACTGATTGTTTCACTAGATAAGACACTTATTCCTTGGCTGGGATCGTTTAGAGCCCTCTGAAGCCATTTGAAACTCGCGGGTCCATTGAAGTCCACAATATGGAGATAAAATGTTTTTCTCAAAAAACAATTTCTTTATGACTGAAGAAAGAATAGCATGAACATCTTGGATGACAACGAGATGAATACATTATCTGTAAATTTTTGTTCTAGAAGTAAACTACTCCTTTAATGCTGTGACACAGTAGATTCCTTCTCTGAAACCACACACAAAAGCAGACATATACACAAGATTTACGATGTCTGTTTGTTATATGATAGCCAGTGACGCACGTGTGTAACACTCGCACACAAGAGTACCAAAAGAGTACTGTGTGACTCACTTGTATGGTTGTTGTATCTCTCAATGTAGTAGAGATAATGCATGGCTCGGTTTTTGGCCTGTAAAACAAAGCAGAATGTTTAATGTCAAGATGATTTCATTGCAAACTGATCTGGTAGCTCTAACAGAGGTTCAAATCTTGTAAGTGTGTAATGGGAACTGAGGAATTATTAAGCTCACAGCCCCGTTCTGTCATTATTGTGCCCTTGAGCAAGTCATTTAACCTTAGGTTGCTTCAGGGGGGAATCGTGCCTGCAATTAGAGTCCGGTATGTGACTTTGGGTGCGAGTGAATGATTGTGCATCTGACCGTGGCTTACTTTTCTAAGTGCGGTGTTCTTGTCTGCTGCTTTCCCCAGTGCAAACCCTGCAGAGAAGTGAATAAAACAGCTCATTAACACTGATTATGGGCATTGTATTTTTACCAGCCACATATTAAACTACTGTACTGTTCTAAATACTCCAGAGCGGATATGTGCAAAACTGTATATTTACTAAATCAACTAGTCAGCAAGTTGCATTAACTAGTTGAGCTAGTTTAATAAGGCACACCTGTTTTCAACACACAGAACTTTCTTCTATCTTCAGTTTGCATGTTCGCTCACTTTATGAAGGACAGGAATAAACTGTTATTTAAAAATTACAAACAGATTTTATACTATTAATAATAATGAAAAATAATGTATTATTTATAAAGTGTCTGTCCCAAGCTCAAGGTTGCTGTACAGAATAGCAATAACAGAAACATAATAAAAATACACAAAATACAAAGTAAAAAAAACCCTATAACATAATATACATATAATTATAATTATTATTAGTAGTAATATTATAATAAATTTGTTTTAGACCAATTATTATATAATGTTTTTAAATAAATAAATAAATAAATATTACTTTAAAAAAAAATACTTTTTTTGATATGAATTAATTTCACATATTGCTAAAATATATAACTCGCCAAAAGTTTGGGATCAGTAAGTTTTTAATGTTTTTTTTAAATTCCGTTTATTTGAGCAAAAATACAAAAAAAAAGTAATATGAAATATTATTGCAATTTCTATTCTTTCTATTTTAATATACTTTAAAATATAATTTATTTCTGTGATGCAAAGCTGAATTTTCATCAGCCATTACTCCAGTCTTCAGTGTCTTACAATTCTTCAGAAATCAATCTAATATGCTGATTTATTATTAATGTTGGAAACAGTTGTGCTGCTTAATATTCTTCTGGAACCTGTGATACTTTTTCCAGAATTCTTTGATGAATAAAAAGAACAGCATTTATTAAAAATAGAAATCTTTTCTAACAATATAAGTCTTTACTATCACACTTTATTAATTTAACATCCTCGCTGACCCCAAACTTTAAACGGAAGTGTGTATATTGTTACAAAACATTTCTATTTTAAATACATGCTGTTCTTTTTAATATATTATTCACCAAAAAACATATCACAGGTTCCAAAATAAATTAAGCAGGACAATTTTTTCCAGCATTGATTATAAATCAGCATATTAGAATGATTTCTGAAGGATCATTTGACACTGTAGACTGGAGTAATGATGCTAAAAATTTAGCTTTGCATCATAGGAATAAATTCTATTTTGAAGTATATTAACATAGAAAAACACTATTTTAAACTGAAATCATTTTTCACAATATTAGTATAAGTTTTTTTTCCTGTATTTTTAATCAAACACAACACAACCTTGATAAACAGAAGCCGTCTTTAAAAAACATAAAAAATCTTACTGATCACAAACTTTTCAAGGTGCTGATTAGACAGCATGATTATTGCACAGGTGTGCCTTAGGCTGGCCGCAATAAAAGGCCACTCTAAAATGTAGAGTTTTACTGTATTGGGGGGGTCTGGGGGAGTCCGAAAACCAGTCAGTATCTGGTGTGACCACCATTTGCCTCACACAGTGCAACACATCTCCTTCGCATAGAGTTGATCAGGTTGTTGATTGTGGCCTGTGGAATGTTGGTCCACTCCTCTTCAATGGCTGTGTGAAGTTGCTGGATATTGGCAGGAACAGGAACACGCTGTCATATATGCCGATCCTAAGCATCCCAAACATGCTCAATGGGTGACATGTCCGGTGAGTATGCTGGCCATGCAAGAGCTGGGATGTTTTCAGCTTCCAGGAATTGTGTACAGATCCTTGCAACATGGGGCCATGCATTATCATGTTGCAACATGAGGTGATGGTCGTGGATGAATGGCACAACAACGGGCCTCAGGATCTCATCACGGTATCTCTGCGCATTCAAAATGCCATCAATAAAATGCACCTGTGTTTGCTGTCCATAACATACGCCTGCCCATACTATAACCCAACCGTCACCATGAACAACTCGATCCACAACGTTGACATCAGCAAACCGCTCACCCACACAATGCCATACACGCTGTCTGCCATCTGCCCTGTACAGTGAAAACCGAGATTAATCCGTGAAGAGAACACCTCTCCAAAGTGCCAGACGCCATCTAACGTGAGCATTTGCCCACTCAGTTACAATCACGAACTACAGTCAGGTCGAGACCCCAATAAGGACGAAGAGCGTGCAGATGAGCTTCCCTGAGACGGTTTCTGACAGTTTGTGCAGAAATTCTTTGGTTATGGAAACCAATTGTTGCAGCAGCTATCCGGGTGGCTGGTCTCAGACGATCTTGGAGATGCTGTATGTGGAGGTCCTGGGCTGGTGTGGTTACACATGGTCTGCGGTTGTGAGGCCAGTTGGATGTATTGCCAAATTCTCTGAAACGCCTTTGGAGATGGCTTATGGTAGAGAAATGAACATTCAATTCATGGGCAACAGCTCTGGTGGACATTCCTGCAGTCAGCATTCCAATTGCACGCTCCCTTAAAAATTGCAACATCTGTGGCATTGTGCTGTGTGATAAAACTGCACATTTTATAGTGACTTTTATTGTGACCAGCCTAAGGCACACCTGTACAATAATCATGCTGTCTAATCAGCATCTTGATATGCCACACCTGTGAGGTGGATGAATTATCTTGGCAAAAGAGAAGTGCTCACTAACACAGATTTAGACAGATTTGTGAACAATATTTGAGAGAAATAGGCCTTTTGTGTACATAGAAAAAGCCTTAGATCTTTGACTTCAGCTCATGAAAAATGGGGGCAAAAACAAAAGTGTGGTGTTTATAATTTTGCGTGTATTATGCATCTGTATTCACCTGCAGCTCCATTTCCATTGCCCACAGCGACCAGGGCGCTTATGGATCTCTTCCTGCTCTCTTTGGCTGTGACATTGAACACACTCTTCACCTGTCAATCAATCAAACAAAAAACATCACATATGATGGCCAATAACTGCAGGGAATCAATTTCATGTGTGCTTTCTTCAATCAACCAGCAGGAGGCAGTACAAGCCTAGTGGAAAAGGCTAATACGGATCCCAAATACTGCAGTCGTTGTCACACACTCACTTTCACACACATTCTCTCTCCCCTCAGACTGCAGATGTGTGCGTAATTGCATAGTATAAAGTACTTGTACAGAATAAAAGCATTCTTCCTCCTGCTCCTTACTGCAATCCGTTA
Source organism: Labeo rohita (assembly GCF_022985175.1). NCBI lineage: Eukaryota > Metazoa > Chordata > Actinopteri > Cypriniformes > Cyprinidae > Labeo > Labeo rohita. Next base: position 13,897,036 of record NC_066885.1, read on the forward strand.
TGTAACATTTGCCGTAGGAGTATTATTGATATGATGAGATCTTTGTGCTGAAAGAAAAAGCCACCCACTGGCAAGAACTAAACATGTTCAGAGGAAGTTACAAGGTGGATTTCAGCCTATTCAAAGAGCTCAAGCACAAAAGTTACATAGCTGATTATGTCCTAAACCAGCAGTCAGCAACCTTTTGAAGTACCATATCTTGTTTTGTTATAATATCCGTATGGCGAGAGGTACTCCTGCAGAAAGCCTCACTTTAAAACAGTGCCTGTGGTAATGTCTCCTCTTTTAAATAAAGTATTATTCTGACAGCAAAAAAAGACATCACTTAAAGTGTCACAACATATATATATATTATGTATATAAACATTGCTCAGAAAGAAAAAAAAAAAAAAAAAAAGTCACCCACAACCCTATCTGTATCTCTAGTGACCCAGGATGAGAACCTCTATTGTATAAGTGCATCCACTCAGACACAAATGGCTGACTGATCAATACGCTTACAGGAATCGCTAGAGATTGTAGCATGTGACACTCTCTCTAAGATCCTCCGCAATCGTTCCCTCAGTTTCTAAATCACTGAGGTCTCAGTAACGGGACACTGTGTGGTTCACTGAAAGCACTAAACGAAAATGATGATGGGGACAAAAAGAATAAGAATGTTTACTTAAAAACAGAGAGAGAGATGGGTGAGGGACTCCCACCTGCATTCTGTCAGTGTGATGCTGAAACACATGCCATCTGTTCAGACCGCTCACACAAGCGCACACACACACTTCAGTAAAAGCAAACCAATTCTCTTCTGATGGAAAACTGAACACAAACAGTTCCAAACAATGAAAGAGGTTTGTATAGACACACATGCACATCTGCTCATTAGCTGTACTTGGTCTGGGTCATGTCATTATTCAATCACTACAACCGTTGTCTCAACCCCAATTATCATTTAAATGAAATGCAAAAATCTCTGTACGCTGCTCAGGGACAAAAAAAATGTATAGGAGTGTATTTATCTTTGCTGATTAGCTATTATAAATTACATGTACCACAATCTCACAATAAAGATATAATGTCAGACATATTAGTTGGCAGGATTATTAAATCTAACTCTTCAAATCCCCATTGTAATTACAGCAATTTTACTATATTGTTAAATATTGGTGTCGCAGAACTCATTTTGTATCTCATAATACCTACTGAAGAGAACAACACATAATATGTAAACCACTTTGGTGAGAAATTGTTTGTGCAATGGAAAAACAGAGATGATGAGATCTGATTTTGAGATCTGATGCATGTTGTGGGTCTAAGCATAAAGTGAAAATTATGTCTACAAAGTAACCTCGACCACAGTGGAAAATATAATCACACCATGTAACTAAGTACAGTACAGCAACACAATGTAAGTATGGTGTAAAATATACTATCAATTTAACCTTGATTAATGTGAAATATGAAGACATAATGCAACCTTGACTACAGTGTAAAATATGCCAATACAATATAGCTACAGTGTAAAAGATACTGATAGTTTAACCTTGACTAATGTAAAATATGAAGACAATGTAATCTTGGCTACTGTGTGAAATACAACACAATATAACTTAAAATATGAAGACAAATATAAAAAATAAGAAGACAATGTAACATTGACTACAGTGTAAAATATGCTAACACAATGTAACTTAAGTGTAAAATACGCCAACACAATGTAATTACAGTGTAAAACAGGACAACACGATGCAACTACAGTGTAAAATACACCAACACAATGTAACTACAGTGTAAAATATGCAACAATGTAACTACAGTGTAAAATACACCACAATAAAACTACAGTGTAAAACAAGGCAACACAATATAACTACAGTGTAAAACGCACCACCACAATGCAACTACAGTGTAAAATACGCCAACACAATGTAACTACAGTGTAAACCACAGCAACACAATGCAACTATAGTGTAAAATACAGCAACACAATGTAACTACAGTGTAAAACACACCGCCACAATGCAACTACAGTGTAAAATACGGCAACACAATGTAACTTCAGTGTAAAATATGCCACCAATGTAACTAGTGTAAAATACATCAACACAATGTAACTACAGTGTAAAACACTATCACAATGTAACTAGTGTAAAACACACCACCACAATGTACCTACAGTGTAAAATATGCCACAACACTAAAAATAGTGTAAACAAGGCAACACAACATAATTAGTGTAAAACACACCACCACAATGTAACTACAGTGTAAAACAAGCCATTGCTAATCGACATAAATAGAATACAGGTTTAGAAAGGCTTATCATTGCATGTCATTAGAATGGAAGAGGCTCTGCGTGTGTTGCTTTTTCAAATATAAGCAGGGCAGCCTTTCCTCATTTCAGCACGTGAAATCGCAGCCACACTTACAGCAAATTCAGAGAGAAATAAAACAAGGAAGTTATTTAAATACAAAACCGAAAAACCGCAACTCACAAACGCGTATTAAACCGTGGATGTCGTACGGAACAGTTTGATATTATACTGAGAATTGTGACATCCCTAGTAACTAGTATAAAACACAGCAACACATTGTAACTAAAATGTAAAATACGCCACCACAATGTAACAACAGTGTACACATACTGACAATTTAACACTGACTAATGAATAATGCAAAAACATAATGTAACTTTGACTGCTGTGTAAAATATGCCTACACAATGTAACTACTGTGTAATATATACTGACAATTTAACATTGACCACATTGTAAAATATTTACAAATGATAACTTAACTAGAGTATAAAGTAGCGCTACACAAAAAACTTGAAATCGCCATATGGTAATTATCAAACTGTGCTGCACTCTAATTTTGCATAAATATAATTGCTGCATGTTTCACAATGAAGCATGACACTGTTTAGCTCATGATCTAGTGCTTTGTAACTATAACAGAATGACTATACTGTAAAGTGTGCTAACAATGTAGTCAAGTTCACAGTGCATTTTATTTATAATGTAAAACATGCCTGAAGTATAGTGTGACAACAATATCAAACTTAAAAAAAACTTGATTAGACCATTTAAAGTGGGACTATGTGAAATAGTGTGTAAGATACAGAAAAAGAGAATGAGATCATTTAACGATTACAAGACATGATAAACTGCAGATAGGAAGCTAAAAATCTAGAAGTCTTCCTCTTGCTTTAATCCATCTACACAACCATTACATCTTTTTATCACTCTCCTCTAACTATCAGCCATATCTCTTGCCCTGCTCTGTCTGTCTCACTCTCTCAGTCTTGCCCATGTATCATCCACTCTAGAGCACTATGGCTCTCTTCCCTCTCTCTTGGCAGACGTTGTGCGTCCTTGGGAGAAGTTCTTGAGTTTACAAGAAATATTTGGCTTAATTAATGTGGCTTTATAAGTACTTGGGCTCTTTCAGACTTTACTCGTGCATTCTCTAGGACACCCAGGAGACAGCGGGATGGAGGGAGGGAAAAGTGCGGCGCTTTAAATGCAAGCCTGATAATGTCACCAAGCTTTTTCGAAACACTTCAAATTAATCTGCATCCACAGAGAGACGGAAGTCCTGGAGAAGCGCAAATACTCTTCAATTCTGTGTAAGCCCTCTAGTGTATCTGCACTGGGTTATCTCATAAGCTCTGGGGTAATGTGGGGACAACACGCCACCATGTGCCCGATCACATGCGATATATTTGTTGTCCAGACTTAGAGCAAATGTGCTGGACACTGCAAAAGACTAAGGGGGTCTGACTCACAGTCTGTGATGGCTCATTCTAGACGCTACTGCCAGCGGCCCTAAAACGTCAATCAAAATGACAGTACGAGAGAAATGGACAAAGAGTAATAGAATTGTTCAGTTTAAAACCCAGTGAGCCCTATTTGGAGGCTGAGTGGGGGAAAAAATCTAAGGTGGATTTGATTCAGTAATTTAATTAATTTGTGTATTATTTATTTCATATTTTTTATAAAATTACAAAATATTTCTGTAATCAAATAAATGCAAAAGAGTTCTGGGGATTAAAAAAAAAAATATCACGGTTTCCACAAAAATATTTATAAATAATATTTCACAATATTACTGTTTTTACCTTTTTTTTTTGTAAATGCAGACTTGTTTCAAAAACATTTACAAATTGAACCAAACTCAACCTTTTGAGTGGTAGTGAAAAAAAAAAGAAAAAAAAAAAAAGTATTAATTAAAAAAAAAATTAAGAACCTAGAGTCTGTATATATATATATACACGTATATAAACAAATCTGTATTGAAACCCACTGTGAGTCTCCTTTAATGTGTATGATGCATACACTTCCTGAGCGTTCCAAGTCATTTATGAGGTTCATTTTGGTTAAGACTCTGGTCTCTAAGACAAAAGCCTGTGTAGGCAGCAGACAACGAGGCAGCTCACTAGGTTTTGGAACAGAGCTAATGAGAAAGACAAGTAAAGAGATCACCTAAATCATCAGCCTTCCATTTGATTCCTTGCAGTGTTCAGTAACTTTGGCTGTAAACCCGTCCACTACTTTGCCAACAAAGCTTTACGGAAATGAAAGAATCACAGGACAAAAGAAAGACAATATGGAAAACGCAGTAAAGTAAAAGAGAGACGAGGGAAGAGGACCCAATGTGAATTGCTGTACTGATTTCCATTCTAAACTCAGCAACATTTCTGCCAAATGAGTCTTGTGGTGCCAGCCAGGGGCCCTATACAGAGATTTGTTTATCAAACGTTCATTGTTGTGTATAATTAGATAATTCTCCAGACACTCCACACTACATGGTAATTTTGTGCTGAGCAGATTTTGTGCCCCGACTGCCTCCCATTTAGGAGTTCAAGAGAGTGGTTCAGATACTCTGAGATACACACATGCAATCACATACACAAGGAACACACGCACACCAAACAACAAACACGATTCTTTTTCCAATTCAAAACTGATGAGATGCCATATTTCCAAAGCACATCTCTTTGACATCATCACTAGCTCTGTTCCAAACCCAGTTAACTACCTACCTACGCAGCATTTTAAGGTCTTCTCCAAACATAAAAGCTTTTCCCAAAGAGCAGGCAGCAAAATTACCTCATTTCGGCAATTCTAAGGCAACACAGCATGCATCTTTTGTGGATTAAGGAATCCCAAAATGCACTGTGACGACCTCAGTAAAAAGCCGCCAAAGGAAAATGTAAGCATTTAATATAGTTTACATTGTATTTTATTCCCCTGATGGCAATTTTCAGCATCATTATTCCAGTCTTTAATGTCACACGATCCTTCAGAAATCATTGTAATATGCTGATTTACTGCTCAAGAAACACTTCTCATTATTGTCAAAGCTGAAAAGTTTACATACACCTTGTAGAATCTGCAAAATGTTAATTATTTCACCAAAATAAGAGGGATCATACAAAATGCATGTTATTTTTTATTATGCAAAAATTATGCATTTAGAGCCAGGGGTGTAAACTTTCGAACAGAATGAAGATGTGTACATCTTTCTTATTTTGCCTAAATATCTTTTCTTTTTTTTTTTCATTTAGTACTGCCCTTCAGAAGCTACAGAAGACACATGTTTCTCAGATGACAAAATAATTTTAATTTCCCTTCTGGAGCATCAGTGAGCGTTTGAACCTTCTGTAATAGTTGCATATGAGTCCCTCAGTTGTCTTCAGTGTGAAAAGATGGATCTCAAAATCATACAGTCATTGTTGGAAATGGTTTGTATACACTAAAATGCTGGAAAACCAAAGAATTAGTGAGACCTGAAGGATTTTTCTGAAGAACTGCAGGCACTTTGACTGGTTAGGACAAACAAGGGACTCACGAACAACTATTACTAAACAAAAACAAAAAGTAAACTTTTGAACAGAGACAATTTTTATAAATTCAACTTTTATTTTCTCTTGTGGACTATGTAAACATATTTTACATGAAATATCTTATTCAGGTCAGTACTAAATAAAAAATAACATTTATTTTGTATAACCCCTCTTACTTTGGTAAAATAATTAACATTTTGCAGATTCTGCAAGGTGTATGTAAACTTTTGACCTCAACAGTATATTAGTTAGTTTTTTATTATATAATAGCTTTGAAAAGAAAGTTCATAAAAAACATTGTTTACTTGACATACAAGCCTTTACTGTCACTTTTGATTTTTGTGTTATTATTTTGTATTAGTTTAAAAATATATTTAGTCAGAATTAGGGATGTTAACCGATGACCGTTTGACCGGTGGTTGACCGTATCAACGTTAACCGGTCAAAGTTGTCGGTAGTCGGTTAAAAAAAAAAGTGATATCTAAATTAGGCTATTATAGACAGTGGACTATACGCTACTACAGTTAGCCATCTCATTCCTCATCTTTTTGTGTTAAGTGAACAAATTATCCCTCACACTCAATTTTTCATAACTCGCCTGTTTGTACTTAATAAACCAATAAAAACATTTGGCGCGAGGTCACAGCGTTTGGGTTCGCGCGCTCACAAGGTTTGCGAAAAGTAAAGGCAACAGGCTAAAACACTCGAGGTTAGAGCGGCGTCTCTTCGGAGCTGTCATTTTCTTAAATGAGCCGTGGCAATGTTTCAAATGAGCTTCTAACCTAGACAAACGCCTTTATTTTCAAAGCGATCACCTTGTACCCAAACCATTTGAAACTAAGGAGCCATTTGTCCTACGATTACATACAACAAGCTCTTCGGCGCCGCGTTTGCGGGACTCATGTTTCGCGCTGTAGGGGATTTTAAAAAAGTGACGTGAGTGGCAGTGTGTGTGTGTGTGTGCGGGAGGCAGAGCGGCAGAGAGATGCGACAGAGTTGCGAAATTGCAGGCGCGGCTCGAAATGGCTGTTATTTCAAATAGCGTACCATATTTTAAACTAATCGGTTAACCGGTTTCAACCGGCTAATGAGGCTCGGTGGTCGGTCAAGAAATTTTTTAGTTTTCGCCATCCCTAGTCAGAATTCACAACTGCACTGGAATGGCTATTAATGGAAAAACAAGATAAAGCAGATTAAATTAACCCCTTGTCAGATAGGGGAAAATAATAAAAAAAAAAAAAAATAAAATATTAATATAATAATTAAAAAAAGAATATTTTTTTAATTAAATATAATAATTAACAAAAAAAACATACTAAAAATAAATAATAATAATTAACCAATAATAAGATAATGGACTTAATCCAATCAAATCTGAATGAATAAAAAAACTTTTTATGTAGACTATTCACTTCCATCAGAAATTCGAGTCATTATTGAATGTTTTTAATGCAATTTCATGTTAGTAAGATACATGGATCTGTTCGCACTCACCTCTATCACTCGTGAGTCAAAATCTTCATATGTTTCTGAAGGGAAAAAAAAGGACAAAGCAAAGTCACAACTTCTTATAAACAACAAAAACACCAAAGGTCATTAACTCAGGTTGAGATAGCTGAAAATGGCTCGCACAGCCTATTTGTTTTTGATCAGCGACAGGAAATGTGTTAAATGAGATTAGGTGAGCGGTCTCTTATGACCTCTAACCCCAGGGCTCTGCGGTTGCCGCAGTAACTCATTACAGGTGTTTCATTTTGCCTGCGAGAGACAAGCATATTTCCTCGATTCAAAGGAGGGGGTGTTGCTGTGGTGACTCAGGGGTGAGAAGTTGTTGGAGCAGATCTAGACATGATTTAGACTCCAGGCTTCACCGTCGCTGGGCAATCCATCACCACGACTACCAGAGATTGCACCCTCATCCCACTGGCCAATCAGACGACAGGAAATCTATTCGCACGGTAACATGGTAAGCGGCAGAACAGAGATGAACAGCAGTATAAATTACGAGGAGATTGCACTTTCTGCATCTCGTTTCCTGTGTCTGAGTGTGTGAATGTTGAAGCAAACGAAGCGTGTAGATGCAGGTGTTGTGCAATACATCCTGCTACATGTTTTCATCAAACTGTTTGACTATTACAGCTACATATATTATAAATCAACTATACAGCCATGCATCTCCTTAACCAAGCATTTTCAGTAAAATGGGACAAATCAAACAGCTGTCCCACACACACCTCCGTTAGGTCCCGGATCTGGCGGACCCAGGCTGATCCCACCCCAGGAGTAGCCAGTCCAGCCCCTCTCTCTCTTTATCTTAGTCTTCCTGCGTTTGTCCCATTCATCCCTCTGCCGTTCCAGTGTAGCTGTCACCTCCTTCTGCTCTGCCTCTCCTCGCTGCGAGGGTTTCTGGATGGACCCGTCTTTATACACCGGAGTATTCAGACCGGGCCAAAGGTAGCCGGCACGACCTAAAGAGCACACAAGAAATCACAAAAGCGAACATTAAACACATTATTATCAGTTTCTACCTTGTTTCAAGAAAAACCTCCTTGAGAGAGTGTGAGAGAGGAAGAAAAATAAATCGATAGATTCCCCTGAGGTCTTTTTAAGTGAAAGTAAATAACGCCACTCAATAACTGTGGCACTTTGTAAGTGATGTCAGCTTAGGAGAAGGTTAGATTCCAACGGCAGATATAAACCTCTAAACTTGAAGCCGAGCTGTGATTGATATTCATTAACTGGCATAGTGGGTGCAAACACCTCAAGAAACGCTACTGAATAAAATGGCCAGCTAATGGGTCCTGCTGTTAACAGCCGTTTTAATGCAGTGTTGGCCTTAAATCTGTCCAGAGAAAACCAGAACTGGTGAGTAATAAAAGTAGTTTGTTTTAAAACATCATATGATTAAAAACAAACTGCATTTTTCTTAAAGTTTAATTTACTATGTTAACATTCACTACATCATATGCTCACTCCACTCGTTCAAGATTATTTGAACAGGTCATAAAATGCTACATCACCATTTACATGCCCACACTTATATATCAAAACTTATACAGTATTCCTGAACTACGACTGGCAGTTATCCAGCCAAAACAAAGATAATTTACATACTAAAGTCTTAAAGGATTAGCCTAGTTCACTTCCAGAATCCAAAAAATAAAAAGATAATTTACTCATCTCCATGTCATCCAAGATCTTTATGTCTGTCTTTCTTCAGTCGAAAAGAAATTAAGGTTTTTGAGGAAAACATTCCAGGATTTTTCTCCATATAGCAGACTTCAATGGGAGCCAACAGGTTGAAATGAGGTTCTAAACTGTAGTTTCAATGCAGCTGGGTCAAAAAATAGGTTAAGGTGAAAAACTCCATCTCATTTTCTCCAACTTCAAAATCATCCCAACATCATTGATTTACCTTTTTTGTAAAGGGTGTTTGACTTTCTTTGCATGTTCGCTTTGTAAACACTGGGTTGGTACTTCGGCCTACATTTAGGGTTGGGTACCAAACTCTGTATTTTTAAGGGTACCGACCGAACAGCATCGGTACTACTGAGTACCAATTCACATTAAATCAACTGATGCCAAATTTCAGTACCTGAGAATGCATCTGGGCATGTACATTACAGAGAGAGAGAGAGACCTTGTGACGTGATGTCACCCCTGTAACTCCTTCAAACACAACACACCAGCGATGGGTCGTTCTTGAACGATTTGTTCATTTTGAACGAATCTTTAATGTGACTCGGGACGAACGAGTCGTCTCGGGGAGTGATTCGTTCAGTCGCGCATGCGCAACATCCTATTAGGTTCTGTACTGGAATTAGTTCACCTGTTTCGAATCTTCGAGTTTTTAGAGTCGTTCGTTCACCTAATGGGGCTGTCACGTGATGAATGAACGACTTGAACCCGAAGACTCGAGAGATGAACTAATCAATTCTCTTTCCGGCTCAGACTGCATAGGTTGCTTATGGGGCTGTCACGTGATGAACGAACGACTCAAACCCGAAGACTCAAGAGATGAACTAATCAATTCTTTATCCGGCTCAGACTGCGTTGGTTAGCAAATTGGGCTGTCAGGTGATGAACGAACGACTCAAACCCGAAAACTTGTCAAATAAGAGGCGAGGTGAGCGAAGCATAGACTAAAGACCCAGGTAAACAATGAATTAATCTTTTCTGTTTCTTATAGCATTATAGTTTTGTTTTGTCTAAAGTGTGATCAACGCTTGCGTAAGCAGTAGATGTGTTAGGGAGGTAACAGGTAACATTTTAATTATATTTTGCTAAAATGAACAAAATGACTCGAAAAAAGATTCGTTCATTTTGCTGAACGAGACTCAAAGGTCCGAGTCGGTAAAATGATCCGAACTTCCCATCACTACAACACACAGGGCAAACCGAAATGTTGTAAAGTGTGGTTACATTGCTAAGGCCATATGGTTTTCGTTTAGTCATAAAAATTTTACTCTATAGTTCAGAATGCCACTGAATTTGGATGAATAAATCAAAAGTATGTCACTAAATTCGAATCATAGTATGGACTAGTGTCTGTGAATATTAAAATACTAAAAGACTGCTTAAATATGAACGTATTAACGGTGGAGACGTAGTTTTGTTTACTACACAAATACTTACAGTGATTCAGTTGTGGAATTGAGAGTGGATAGAGTGCTGATTATTCACTCCCCCCACCTTCAGTCCCTGCCAGAGCTGGGACTCGAACCTGCAACCTTTCAGTTACAAGTCAGATTCCCTAACCATTAGGCCACAGCTGCCCCTTGAGAGTCCATTCATGAGAATTTTACCATTTCATTTGAGAACTAGCATCATATCATCCTGTATACACACAGAAACGTCACGGAAAACTGTCAAACTAAAAGTACGATTTGACATGTAACAAAAATATATTACTCTTGTACTATATATTGTACTATATATATGTATTACTGTACTATATATTACTTTTGTATAGTTCAATGTGTGTCTTTATACATTTCATTTTATATTCCAAAATTAAATTATGAAAAATTTCAACCAGATTAACCACTTAAATTTTTTTTAAAGGAATATTCGTACAATTATTCTTCCATGTATTAACTTTAACAGTAAACCTCGGTTTGTTTGCCAAAAAATAAAAGGGTTTAATTTTCATTTGATGAAAAATAAATAAATGTTTACGTTTATACGTTTAAATAAATGCAACGTGACTATGTAATGCGTGAGGTCAAGAATTTGTGGTTAGAAAGTACATACATTTATTTGATTTTTTTTTTGGAAAATGGCTGATCATTTCGCTAGGTAATTGTTTCTCTGCTGGGATTGTGTAGAGCCCTTTTAAGCAGCATTTTGGACCTTCAACCCATTTATCCCCGTTGAAGTCTACCATATGGAGAAAAATCCTGGAATGTTTTCCTGAAGAACCTTTTTCTTTTCGACTGAAGAAAGACAGACACAAACATCTTGGATGGCATGGGGGTAAGTAAATTATTAGGAAATTTTTAATCTGGAAGTAAACTAATTCTTTTAAAGTAGCAAACAGGAGCAAAATAGCCAGTTTAAATCTTTGGGTCAGAGAACGATGAGGTGTTTTTTTTTTTTTTGTTTAAAATGAAATGCCTACTTTTATTCAGCAAATACTAAATTGATCAAAAGTTGCAGCAAAGACAAAGTTTTCTATTTCAAATAAATGATGTTCTGTTTGAACTTTCTATTGATCAAAGAAACCTGAAAATAATCCATCATGATTTCCACAAAAACATTAGGCAGCTGTTTTCAACATTAATAACAAGAAAAAAATTTTCTTGAGCCCCAAATTAGCATATTAGAATGATTTCTAAAGAGGTATGTGACACTAAAGACTAAAATAATGGCTGCTGAAAAGTCACCTTTGTCATCACAGGAATAAATTACATTTTAAAATATACTGAAACAAAAGACAGTCATAAATTGTAGTAATATTTCACAATATTGCTGTTTTTACTCTATTTTCACCCCTTTAAAGCTGTAAAGCAGGTAGGATGTACCTTCTCCAAGGTTCTGGCCTCTGTTGAGATCTTTTTTCACTTTACGTTTGGTTCTCTTTCCTCTTCCCTTTCTGGCACCGGCGCCAGACTCGGCTAAGACTCCCCTCCAAAGCTCATCAGCTGTCACTAAAGGAACAAATGGATGTCAATAAATCACACACACCTATAATCACATTACTAATACTGACTCATACACACTCAAATAAGGTACAGAATGAATAATAAAGCCCTTATATGTCAACCTGTGTATTTAGATAAAGACTGCACCATAAAAGTAAATTCCAGCTGTTGGTTTTACTAAGCATTTATGAACTTTCATCTATATTCTGTGTGTGTGTGTGTGCGTGTGTTTAGAGGGGTTGGGTAATCTGGGACGTTGGGAGTTGTTTGATGTTGTTCTGATTTAATTAGGACTTAATTAGAAGAGACCGAGAGGCCTGCCAGGCTTAATGAAGCATCCGATTCTAACAAAAGCAGTTCAAGAAATATCATAATTCCATCTGACAAGCAAAAATCCCCAATACACACTGACGCACACAAAAACAAAGCATTTGAACACACACTCATGTCCGTGCACGCAACCACAGGACATACAAGAGAGATGCTAAAGGCATATCCCTACACAGTTTTAAAAGTTAAAAACTTTTTTTTTTTTTGGATGTACAGATTGTACTATTTTCTAAGCTTGCACTATTTTAATGAAGAGGCTTTTACGTTCGAAGGAGCAAGTCCTTATTACTGGGAAAAGGCTGTTAAGTAAATGTTTTTGTTTAATTCACTCAAATTAAGAGACTTATTTTTAGTCAGATTTCATGGTCCAGCAAAGGTGGTTGATAAAACACTCTCTTCACTTCACTTCTACAATACTCTCCATATTAGCTAGATTCATGTGGAAGCAAAGCATGCACAAACTCATTCCATACAGTATTTACACACATCAATCATAAGATAATTATTTTTAAAAATTACAATTTCTATTGTTATTTTGAATTAGCTTTTATTTTTAATTTTTTTTTTATTTTAATGTAATTTGAAGTCATTTTCCTATGTAGTAGTTTTAGTTTTTATTAATTTCCAGTCCAGTTTTAATAATTTCAGTGCTTCAAGTTATTCCAGTTACATTCCTAAAGTTCACACTTTCTTTATATAAATTATATTTATATTAAATATCTAATATTTATATATTATATCAAATTATTTTTATTTTATTTCAGCTTTTTCAAGTAACAAAAAATGTTTTAAAATATAATAATTTTAGTTCACAATAATAACCCTGGCCTAAATTGTATGCCAGTATTATGCTCCTGTTCAACGACATAGAAATAAAATAATATTGTTTGTTTTTGTATTGTTTCATGAATGCTTTACTCATCTTCCACAGTAATTTAACGTCTTCTGATTATTTTCATTGAATTTAATTAGGGATCCCCATTTAATGTAATTAAACAACATGATGTAATTAATCATTTTTTCATTTGACAGATCATAAAAAAGTTTGGTAAAATTTTGTAAAGCTATGACATGAGAATTGTTAATTTGTCAACTGTCATTGTTTAAAGCAACTCATAGTACAGTATCTGCAGTCATAGTCCCCTTTGGAGCAACCCGAGGTTAAGCACTATGTTCAAGAGTACAATGGAGAAAAGACATCTCATAAATTCTGTGCTCATGATATTGAGAATCAAACCTGTGACATATGGGCTGCCAACCCAGATCCCTCAGCAATAAAGCACCATCACTCCAGGATCTTGACTGCCACTAAAAATCAAACAAAGCATATCATAGCTGCTTACGTTTGTTAAAGAAGCTTGAATGTCTGTTCTGCTGCAGGGCGGCAGTGACTGGAGCATACTGGGAGGGACTGGGTCTTGCCAAACTGGAAAGGTGAGCAGCGCCCCCTAGAGCTCTCAGAACTCCAACACCTGTTAACAAGAGAGACAGAGGACAGGACATTTCTTAAAAGCACAATTAAACATTCTGATCTATGCAAATACTGCATAAAAACAGATGCACAGAATTTACTATCTATTCTACTGGCTGTAAACATGCATGCACAAAATTATTCAACACTCAAAAGTCAAATTTTGAGGTTTACTCTTTATTATATCCAATAAACGTCACCTTTAAGTGCTTAGAAGCTTATGCCACCTCTCTACTGAAATCTTAGTCCACACCTCATGTGCAAAACCTTTCAGATCACTTATAATCTTTGGTTTCCATATATTATATACATGTTTATATAGTATACTTCACTTTGGATGACCAAAACACAAACCAATAAAAACAAAGAGTACATGTACATGTAATGTGCTTAAATATTTGATAAAAGCTTTATCTGCTTCTCTGTTAAAGTAAAAAACAGGCAAAAGCCCCTGAAACAGCAACATTGAATACATTAGTCATTTATAACTTAGTACACTAAACACAAGCAAAAACTGTCATACTTGCAGCTACTTGCAGTTCTTCACACAACATCATGTAATCTCAGAATCCTCATACTTACGTTCTGGAATGACCAAGATACTTAAAACAATAAAAAACAAGATTTTGCGCATAAATGTAACAAAAAATATACACATTAACATGAACGTCACACATGCTTCAAATTTCAGAGGTCAGTGTGACGACTGACTGACAGCTATGGCAGAGATGTCTAGAGTGGTATTTAGGGCAGACGTTTTGTGCCCTCTATATGAGGGATAAATCATTTTAGAGTTAAGTATTTGTTTTTTATGAGGCAAACCATCACGTTTCTTCTCCTCTGACAGGGACCGTTAGCATTCTCACACTAGCTTTATCTTCAAACCTCTTATAATTTACACATTATTGACATGCCGCTCTCACCAAACTCAAAGACAGCCGCTAATAGAGGTAGAAATAAACGTTCATTCAAAAAGAGTTATTAAACTGCACCTTCAAATGACAACCGGAGGACACAGCACAGCCTTGTGACCGCCGCCATGTTCGGATGCTGAGGGGTCCTTGAGCGCCGGGCGTGCTGTCCGAACCAGTGCCTGCGCAAAATTACAGGAGGAATCGTTGATCTTTGAAAAACTACGATAAATAAAAATTATTTTTGATAGCGAATAGCTTTGTCTGATTTTATAGGGCATTTTTAAACACAATAACGACTATATAGGTAATCTGTTGTTTAATTTATTGTTGCAAGGAATTTTATTAAACAAATAATATATGTGCACTTTTATATGTGATCCTGGACCACAAAACCAGTCTTAAGGGTCTATTTTTAAAAACTGATAAATTTCAATAATCTGAAAGCTAAATAAATAAGCTTTCAATTGATGTGTGGTTTGTTAGGATACGACAATATTTGTGAGATACAACAATTTTAAAATCTGGAATCTGAGGGTGCAAAAAAATCAAAATATTGAGAAAATCACCTTTAAATTTGTTCAAATGAAGTTCTTAGCAATGCATATTACTAATCAAAAAATAAGTTTTGATATATTTACAGTAGGAAATGTACAAAATATCTTAATGGAACATGATCTTTACTTAATATCCCAATGATTTTTGGCATTAAATAAAATCCATACAATGTATTGTTGGCTATTTCTACATATATATTCATGCTACTTATTAAACTCAGTCAGTAAGATAACCACAGTTTAGTAATAGCCTATACTATAACATATGATATTTTGTAGAATAACACATACTAGCATTGCTTTTAGACATGTAGTCCTATAAAGAAAAAAAACTGTTTATGAAACATTAAAGTTTGAGTTTTTGGGTGAAGTATTTCTTTAAATCTGTTTTTAGCTATTTTGTCATTCCTATGTTATAAGTAGATCCGCCTGGGCGTAATTTTGGATGTTTAAGCCCACTCATGCAATTGCCCTATCAAAAGATAAAAATGTAACTTTTGCATTGAAATGCTGAGGCCTATAATCTGGAGCTCTCTCAGGGGCACACATTGATGTCTGTGCTGTCTTCTGGGACATTACACCCATCTGCGCTCTGTCAGTGATACAGCACTAGAGTGGAGGAATGACACCTGCATGCTCAGTAGAGCCTGGCCTCATATCCTTTAATCAGCAGCTCCATTAACAGCTGTAGTCAGACTGTGTCCTGTTCACGCTGCGTCAGAATTGCAGGGGAACCTGCCACAAAGAGGTGACTAGAAAACTAGAAAAGTGGTCATAAAGATGAAAAGAGAGAGTGGATTTTAAGAGAAATTAGAGGGGTAAGAGGCTGTGTCACATTCCACTCCCTAGTTCCCTATGATTTAACACAGTATATTATAAACATATATTTGATCACTAAGAAGGGCCTTTTAAAAATTGGGACATTTGTGACGTGGTTACCTGTAGCATGATTATGAGGTTGCACATTAAAATGGCATTCAGACATTACACAAATACAGATACATTACTAAAGCAAGCCTTAAAACATTACAAATATTAGTACTATGGTACAAAAGCGAAATAAAAACAGGGTCTTTTTAATCTTCTATCATCTCTCATTAAGGGTTAAGAAAACGTACTTGAAATGAAATAAATGTTAACTGAAATAAAACTGAAAATAAACCAAAATTAATAAAATTTTTATAAAATAAAAACTAATAAAAATGACGGAAACAACTAAATAACTGCAATTTTAACTAATATTTATTTGGAAAAAAAAAACAGAAAATATAAAACTATAAAATCTAACTTCTATCATTTATCATTCAGGGCAATTATTGTTAAATAAAACAATTTTAAAAAATGTTCACGTACTCGATATAAAATGAATGTTAACTAAAATAAAGTTAAGTGACATATAAAACAAAAATTACACTTATTTTAAGTATAGTTGGCAAGGCAACATTTCTCTTTTTCATTTAGTTTAACCTGAAAAATATTGGAAACAACAAAATTACTAACATTTTAACTAAAATTAAAGACAATATATATATATATATATATATATATATATATATATAAAAATCTAACTTCTACCATTTCTCATTCAGGTAATTGTTAAATAAAAGCATTAAAAACTTTCACATATTCAAAATAAAATAAATGGTAACTGAAATAAAATTAAGTTAAATAGTTGGCAAGCCAACATTTCTCATTTAGCTTAACTTTAAGTATTCAAATAAATGTAAATAAACAAATGAATTAATATTTAATAAATTAATTAAATAAAAATTAATAAAAATGATGGAAGCAACAAAATTACTAAATTTTTAACTAAAATTAAACAGAAAGGAGAAAATATAAAAATAACTTTTATCTTTTCTTATTCTGAGTTATTATTAAATAAAACCCATACAAAACATTTGTGTATTTGAAATAAAATAAATGTTAACTGAAATAAAATTATTGAAATAAAATAAATGTTAACTGAAATAAAATTAAGTAAAATACATTTGAAACTTATTTTAAGTAGTTGGCAAGGCAGCATATCTCATTTTCATTTTGTTTAACTTAAAGTATTAGAATATCTGAAAATAAACCAAAACTAATAAATACAAATTAATATTTAATAAACTAAAAACTAATAAAATGATGGAAATACAACATTTTGAACTTGAACTAAAATTAAAGAGAAAATAGAAAATAAAAAAATAATAAAATCTAATTCAATATATTAACAAATTATTATAATATATCAGTGTACAGTATTAAAAATAACACAGCTCTAATTCTTGGTACCTGTATCATTACACTTGTGCTTTACCTCAGGCAACTTTTTTTAGACAGATATGGCTGACTCCCTAGGTAGTGCACTTGCTACTGGACTAGGGAGCTGCCTAAGACAAACACAGAGAGAGCGAGAAGAGCAAGGGGGCAAGAAGAAGTACAGAGGGTGAAGAAGCACTCAGTCATTTCAGCAGGAGAGAAGGGTGGCGCAAGATAACAGCCAGAAAAAGGCATGAATGACAAGACAGAAGGGAAGGAGGAGAGAACCCATACATAACATGAAGAGTTGCTTCAGTGGAAGTGACAGTGTGAACCAGGCTGTCAGAGAAAGGCAGCTGATGGGAAAAAGCAGTAGAAAGAAAGGTAGAGGACGAGGGCTTGCAGAACTGTCGGGCTGATAAATGCTGTCTAAAATCTTAGCGCGGTGTTCCTGCGTGCATCCAAACACAAGCTTTTCCAATTTCCTGTGTGACAGCCCAAGCTGTCGTCAGTGCGACAGGAAACAGATTAAGGAGCCTCTGGAAGGGCTCTGTCAGCATGCTGTGGATGTTTATTAATCATTATATCTGCAGAAGCTGAATAATCTTGATAGATTATATGGGAGGCAGGAGAGGTGATTGGTTTGGGTAGAGGCGAGCAGCCAATAATAAGCCAACCTGTGGCTTTGATTGCTTTCATCTCTCTGATTCAACAGACCAGCTCTCAAAACTTTTGTTTTATATAAGTGTTAAAGGGGTCATCAGATGCCCATTTTCCACAAGTTGATATGATTCTTTAGGGTTTTAATGAAAAGTCTAAAATATACTTTGGTTAAAATTTCTCAGTGGTTGTGTAAAACAACACCCTTTTTACCTTGTCAAAACGAGCTCTGCAAAAATCATTCCATTCTGAGGGATTGTTCCTTTAAATGCAAATGAGCTCTGCTCACCCCGCCCCTCTCTTCTCTCTGTGGACACACCCATTTAAATTTTTGAATGAGTTTTGGTACTGGCTCTCACAATCGTTTATCTGTAACACAAGCCTTTAGAAACTTTAGCACATTTGAGGTGAAGGTCAAGTAAACACAAGCACAGTTTCTTCATTCAGGAATACATGGTTTCTAAAAGAAAACAAGAAATGTAGAATGTAGAGAAATTAGGTTTTTGCTAGAAGTCTAGTCGTTAAGTTTTGTTAAAATGCAAATTATGAGATAAATTTGATAAATATGTTTAATAAAAAAAGAGGAGATCCTTGTTAACTGCATATTGTTCTGACTAATGATTGGAGAGCTTGTGTAACAATTAATAACACACAACTAATTATGTAACAGTAAATAAACCAACTGTAAATGGCTGTTAGCGGAGGCTGTTTCATAAGCGCCACCTGCTGTCAGAGAGGGAATTTGCGTTCTCATGCAGCACGCCTGCTGTTTTTTTTGTTTTGTGCAGGAATGTTTAATGTATAAAAAGGCACAGTCAGGAAAAAAGCTATGATAAACTTGCAGATGTATGTGTGCTATCTGGGTGTCTTTGTCTGTTTGAAAATAACAGTGAAAGAAGTCTTAATCTTTGACACGGGGCGAGTTGCGCTCAGGAGCTCTGCGCATAAAGTTTTAGTGTTGCCAGACCTTCACAGAAAAAAACACAATAACAACGGACAAGCACAAAAAACACTAAAACACCCAAATGCTTTATGTTTTATAACATCAAAAGAATCATATATCTCATATCTGCAACAGACCATTTTATTAACTCCATAAAGTGCCTAGCTTTATGAACTAAAACTAAAAAATGAGGACATGGCAACACTGCAAGACAGCGCTCTCTAAAGCAGCCTACAGAGCATAAACAAAACACAGCTATCAGCGGTAATTTAGTTAAAATGGGCGGACAAAAAGAGTCTTTAGCCAAAAAATGGCAGATATCAAACGACTAAATACTTATTGAATTTATAGTGACTGCTGTTCCATACACACGCACTTGGTTTTCAAAAAATAGAGGCCCGTGAATGTCTTTGTTCTGGATTTCTTACTATTTTATATGCTGTATTGCACTATAGATTAAGTAGCGTTGAAGTATTATGTATTTTATTTCAGTGTTCTGTCTGCATTGATGCTAGAACACATATGTGACGATCTTTTCCTTTCTAATGGTTCCCAACCATGTACGTGATAAAATTTGGCATAGGGAACCTACTAAAAATAATTATAAGAAATAAATGCCTGATTCTTGACTGGTTTTAAGTAACACTGATTGTTTTTGTTGCTGTTTTCATTTACATCATGACCCAGTGTGTCCTCAGGTAGTGGCTCTTGTGGTGAAGCTTCTCTGCAGGGATCTGGGTCTGCAATCACACACTCACCAGTGCCACCGAACGTAATTGGAGGCCTCTTGGCTACATAATCATCTGAGATGGAGGCCAAAAGCGTGTTCTCTCACCTGTGGGTCCATGCAATCTCTGAAATTATAGTTTACCTGTGAGCAGCAATCAGAGTCTGGGAGACAAACTACAGACCACAGATGGAGAGGATCAAGAGTGTATTTGACAGATCTAGAGAGATTTAATTGAGTTCAAGGCACATGGCAACACACATTTCTCAATCTCACAAACTACATAAATTACCCTTTTTATCAGTCTAATCACACTGATGAGACACATTACAACTTCCTCATTTAGATGGTGCCATTTAATTAAAATGTGTTTTGTTAAACTGTTTTGGAGATTACAGGAATGGGTGTTTTACTGCTTAATGCATTTCACCGACTACATTTATGATCATTTGAGTCTTTTCCCAGTCAATTGTAAAAAAAGAAATATAACTGTGAATTTCCAGGTTGGCCTTCAGAGCAGAGGAGATATTTCTAGGCAAAAGTATTGTGGGGTTTGAGAATGTGTTCTAGCGCGATATTGATGGGCCTTTTGCAGAGCTGCTCTCATCAGCATAAATTCTACAAGGCTGCCATGGAAAAGAACATCCTTGAAAGAGCCAGGGCATCTCGGTGTAAATAAAATCCGACGTTTTCATTCCCAGTGAGTTTTTTGGCCTTTGCAGCTTTTCAATCTCCTACACACATGCACATATATAGATGCTTGACTGTGAGTACATCCATGCATTCACTATTTTATTATGTGTTATACAAATGGTGCTTTCCACAAAGTGCATCTCAGACAGAAATTTGTTTTGAAAACATCAATATATCGAGCGGCTGTAATTCTGTGACTGTATGAGAAAGTGAGAGAGGGATAAAGACAGAGATGTTTGTCCTATACTCAGGAAATAATAGACTGACTTATTTCTATAGCCCCAGAGCAAAACAACCATAACAAACTCAATAGTCTATAAACATCTAGAAACAATGTTCAGTTGCTTATATCAGTAATGGAACAGAGGTCTTGTAAAAACAAAGCACAAACCATTTGTTTTCCTCTATCAGTTTCCAAAAACACATTCATATTTAAGCTGCTGGTTTTTATAGTTTGATTCTGTAGGCCAACGCTAATATTTGAGTCACTACATATAACATACAAGATGCAAATATATTCTTCATTGTAAAAGACTTGGAGAAATTTAGCATTACATGACTTGCTCATCAAAGGATCCTCTGCAGTGAATGGGTGCCGTTAGAATTAGAATTCAAACTGATGATAAAAGCATAACAATAATGTTTCATCAAGACTTTTTAACTTCAAACGCTGTTAAAATACAAGTCCAGTGAAAAAGTCATCTCATCTGAATCAGGAGAGAAATATACACAGATGAAGTGACATTAAATTTACAAGTAAAACAGCCTAAAACAGTTCTAAACAAATATGTCGGTGTATTTTGATGTGATATATGATGTTTTTATCAGATGTTTGGACTCTCATTTTGACGGCACCCAATTACTGCAAAGGATCAGTTTGTGAGCAATTGATGTTATGTTCAATTTCTATAAGTCTTAGCACCCTTGTAGTACTCTTTTCAGATTTTTTAAGATAAATTCTACAAGACTGCAAGTGTATGCTGCAAGTATGTCATCTGGGACAGAGGCCAAGAGAGACTGGTGCACTGACCAAAAAACTTGGCCAAAAAGGTGGTTGTAGACCCTAGTGATTCAACACCAGAGGATAAAGACACAAACGTTTCGGCTCGCAGGCCTTCTTCAGTGTGTTAAACAATATTTTGTATAAAAGTGATTCAATGGATTGACCCACCTAAACAAAAAATTGAATTACGGAAGAGCGCGGTGCAAACAACTTGTAGACCCTAGTGAAAAATAAAATGTATTTGAAATACATTTATTTCATGCTAAGTACACTACAAATAAATTTACATATGTATGTACTTAATAAACATACCCTGCAATTTTACTTTTAGTATACTAAACTGGTATACCTAAAATCTGCAAAATTGGGACATCTCATTTTGTACTTAATGTCAAACTAAAGTTGTGCTAAAGTGAAACTATTGCAAGTATACTTCAGGTACACTTTAAATATCTTGCATTTAAAGTCTGATATTATACAAAGATCATACAATCTGTATCAATAGTGAATTAAAACACATTTTAGGCTTAATATTAAGAAATGTGCATTGCGCACAAGTAGTACCCCACATGGAAATAACCTATATAAACATATATGTTTTAATATAGGTTTTGATATAGGTTTTTAATATATGTGACATATATAAAATTGGCCGGTTTCCTATATTATATGTACATATATGTGCATATATATACATATATGTACATATAATATAGGAAAACATATATGTTTATATAGGTTATTTCCGTGTGGGTAAATTCCATAACATGCCAATTACATGTGATACCAATTTCACGTGTTCGCACATGTTTTTTTTAAGTTAGTTCTTAGTTATTGCCTTGATAATAGAAAATATGAGCTAGGCATCATGTATGACAGTTGCCAAAGTGAGATATGAGCTAAAATGACCAGATCCTGCCATGAGCTATATAGGAGACATATCTTGTATGTACATATAGGGCTTTTTTGTGGATATAAAGAAGCAATACAGGAGACCTATATGGCCTGTATATGCACATATATGCACCTCAATTTTGCCTATATGTGGCATATATACGCATATATGCAGCATATATATTATCATATATGTGCATATATACTGCATATAGGTTTCATATATGCGAATATATCCTCATATAGGTTCTTTCCATGTGGGGTACTCCAGATAAAGTTTAATTATAATTTTTATAAAAGTAAGTCTTGAGTGATATGTCAGTAAATATGTTAACAGATTTCAAATATACTTAGTATGAAATAAATGTGTTTTAAATATATAAATTTTTTACTAGGGGAGGCAGAGCAAATTATACAATTTTGATGAAAGATTACAAAATCTTTTTTTGTAATCACATGCACTGACAAAATAGATAATATGTGTTATAAAAAGTAAATAGTATCATTTTTATTCATGCTGACTTTAATGCCTCAGTCAAACAAAAGTGACAATAACAATTGTAACAATGCACTAAAATAGTACATGGTTCTAAATCATTAAAAAACAGTTTGAGAAAATTGCAGAAGCACATGAATAATGAACAAGATTCAGTGTCAAATGAAATATTCATGAGGTCAGATGATGTAACTTTAATTGGTGGGAGTTTTAAGTGGAAATCTTGACCTCTGAAAGAGGTCAGCTGAGAGAATAGCAGAAGAAAGAGACTTAAAACAAGACCGTTTGAGCATAGAATTGATTGCCAACTGCTTTAACTTAACATGCTTGAAGTAAACTAGATTTAGCATACCGAGCTCTCTCTCCCTCTCTCTGCTGTGTTTACTCTATCAAACCAATTTAAAGTTCCATAGATATGAATTAGGCCAATTAACATTAGACAGACAAGCTCTATTACAGAGAGAAAAATAGACCAAAGAAAATAGACAGAAAGAGAGAAAAGGGGAGGGGGGCAAAGCAAAGCAAAGAGAGAAAAATGGAACCAGACTTGCACTTACAGGCCAGACAGGTGGGAGAGAGGTGACCCTTGCAGAGAGCAAATGAGGGAGCAAAGAAAAGAACGGAGAAGAACAGACCATTACACTAACAGCAGATTTGAAATGACAGCGAGCAGAGCACAGATAAATGAAACAGGAGACGAGGTGACCCTGCAGTGTGCGCACATTCGAGTGTTTGTTTTACTGTCGTGGTGGGGACTTTCCATCGACTTGCTTTGTTTTTTGCTATCGTAATAATAGGCTTACCTCACACAAAAAAACATTTAACATTTTTCATTAAAGGAGAAGTCCACTTCCAGAACAAAAATTGACAGATAATGTACTCACACCTTGGCATCCAAGATGTTCATGTCTTTCTTTCTTCAGTCAGTCGTAAAGTAATATGTGTTTTTTGAGGGAAAAATTTCAGGATTTTTCTCCATATAATGGACTGGTATAGTGCCTTGATTTTTGAACTTCAAAAATGCAATTTAAATGCAGCTTTAAACTATCCTAAATGGGTTTGTAAACGATCCCAGCAGAGGAAGAACGGTCTAATCTAGCAAAACGATCGGTTATCTGCATAAAAATAATGCAATTTATATACTTTTTAATGTCAAACGCTTGTCTTGTCTTACTCTGCCTCGACTGTGTTTTTACGGTTCATGACAGTTAGGGTATGTCGAAAAATTCCCATCTCATGTTCACCCTCAACTTCAAAATCGTCAAAATCTTCTCCTCAAAAGGTCACTGTTTAACCTTTTTTGTTAAGGGTGTTTGATCTTCTTTGCATGTTCACTTTGCAAAGACTGGGTCAGTACTTCTGCAGTGATGTAGGATGATTTTGAAATGATTTTTGAAGTTGACGGAGAAAATACGATTGGAGTTTGTCGACATACCCTAACTGTCTTGAGCCAGAATACACAGTTCAGGGAGAGCAACACAAGATGAGCATTTGAGATTAAAAAAAGAATTTAAATTGTATTTTTTAAATGAAAATAACCAATTGTTTCGCTAGATAAGACCCTACTTCCTCGGCTGGGATCATTTACAACCGCATTTGGGATCGTTTAAAGCTGCATTTAAACTGTATTTTGGAAGTTCAAAATCGGGGCACCATATCAGTCCATTATATGGAGAAAAATCCTAAAAATGTTTTCCTCAAAAAAAAAACAATTTCTTTATGGCTGAAGAAAGAAAGACATGAACATCTTGGATGACAAGGGGTGAGTACATTATCTGTAAATTTTGTTCTGGAAGTGCACTTCCTCTTTAAAGGAATAGTTCACCCAAAAATGGAAATTCTGTCATTAATTACTCACCCTTATGTCGTTCCAAACCCGTAAGACCTTCATTTATCTTCGTTACACAAATTAAGATATTTTTAATGAAATTCAAGATCTTTCTGACCCTGCATAGACAGCAATACAACTGACACATTCAAGGCCCAGAAAGGTAGTAAGGACATTGTTAATATAGTCCATGTGACATCAGTGTTTCAACCGTAATTTTATGTAGCTACGAGAATACTTCTTGCGTGTCTATTAACAATTTCTTTTCTGTCAGAGGAAGATAGAAATCATGTCTTTGTTGTTGATAAGCCATTTTCTTAATATTAGTCCATGTGCTGTATACTGTAAGCGATTTAAGGTTTTACAACTCTTGTTAGGACACTTTGTGCATTACACTGTGAATTACTGATTTGCATGACAAATTTATTTTGCTCCTCCCTGGTTCCCCCTCAAAACATATGTAAAGAGATTACAAAAGGAGGAGAAACTCATAAAGGAGGACTGGGGAGGAGAAAACATCACGTCTAGACTCTAGAGGATGTCAGAGAGAGATAGATTTGTGTGATATATCGGCATATAAATCAGTGTAATTCAGCATGTGGCATAAAGCCTGGAGCAGATGAGCAGTGCGTCCCTCATCTCTCTCTCTGCACTGCTTATGTCATCCCACTTTCTCCACTCCTCTATCAACTCCTCCCGCCCTAACCGTCAATCCAATCTCTTTCTTGCGTTGTAAAACAACTCAAATAACAATACTGTGAATAAACTTAACAACTAATAAAAATCTGGTTTTGACTGATGAAATATATCATGCACCTCTGCCTCCTTTTCATCCATACTTGTCTATTTTTAAACTGGGGCCCAGCCAAACTTGTAACCGGAAAAATGTGCTTGAAACGATTCCCCCTCCATTATTCAAGCTTGCATTCAGAGGTTATTACGTTTTATGAATTATGAATGACGCTTAATAATTTAGCATCACATAAAAATGGTGCAGCATTAACATTGAGCACAATTAGCTAAACGAGTGCTGCATCAAGTGGAGTAAAGACACCACAACAACTCCTTTGAGATTACATGCGTGTGTATCTATGCTTATGAGCACCTTTATGAATGAATCTACATAGCAATGTGGGAGAAGGCGGTGTGTGCGTGTGAAAATGTGTGTGTGAGAGAGGGGGGGAGTATGTGTGAGAAATAGCATGTGCAAATTTGTTTGGATATGCATCTTTGTGAGTGTTTAAATGCATAAGGGGGAAGTGATTTCCTTGTTTCTCTTTCCAAAATCTATAGTTTTTCTCCTTAATCCCTGTGTGAAATATTTACTTGGTTATTCAGCACATCTGTCAACCAGCTGAATAAAATTCATGCATTATTAATCACTGTGATTGCAGTCTTAAAGAGAATTTAAATACATTAAGCCAGATAGCATAATCCTGATGTACGTATCTACAGTACATGTCAATTTATCAGTTTAATGTACATTTTAATGCATTTTCTTCTCAGTCTTTAATTGTTGATGCACAAACAATGCTAATTAGATTCCATTAAATGCATAGGCTTTTAACTGTATGTGTGGGGGTTTGAGCAGATACATGGAGGAAAATAATATTACTGCAGGTTACTGCACAGCTAAATCATAAGTTATTGCATGGTGACCAGGAATATCAGCCCTGTGCATCCGGAAATATGAACGTGTTAGCTCTGTTGACCCATTTAATGTAGCTGATTGTCTAATGTGAATGAACTCTGTAATTTGTATAATACAGTAATCTATGAAACATAATTGCATAATGGCCTATTTTTGTTAGAAAAACATATAAACAATTTGTTATAGGAAGCAATTAGCTTGCTTACTTGGCCAACCGTCAAAGCAAAAATTAGTTTGCAACTAATTAGTGCTAATGCATTAGGGAATTGATCTTGAATTAACGTTATTTTTTCTTACTCTATTGGCATGTGGTTTTTAGTATTGTTTTAATTGTAGAATTAACTAAATTGCAATACATTTAAGCCTAAAACAAATAACTAAAATAGTAAATATTTATAAAATAAAGTTGAAGTCAAAAGTTTAGCAGAATCTTAAAAATGTTAATTATTTTACCAAATTGCTTTTTATTTACTTTTTATTTTATTTACTTTTTATTTAATACTGACCTGAGTAAGATATTTCACAAAAAAGACATTTACATATCGTCCATAAGAGAAACTATTAGTTTAATTTATAAAAATGACCTTGTTCAAAAGTTTACATACACTTTTGTTTACAGCATTCTTAATACTGTGTTATTACCTGAATGATCCACAGCTGTGTTTTTTTGTTTAGTGATAGTTGTTGACAAGTCTCTTGTTTGTCCTGAACAGTTAAACTGCCTGCTGCCCACAAATTCTTTGGTTTTTCAGCATTTTGTGTATTTGAACCCTTTTCAACAATGACTGTATGATTTTGAGATCCATCTTTTCACACTTAATCACACGCATATGCAACTATTACAGAAGCTTCAAACGCTCACTGATGCTCCAGAAGGAAAACCAATGCAATAAGGGGGGTGAAAACTTAGAATTTGAAGATCAGGGTAAATTTAACTTATTTTGTCTTCTGGGAAATATGTAACTATCTTCTGTCGCATCTGAAGGGCAGTACTAAATGAAAAAAAATGTAAATTTTGGCAAAATAAGAAAAAATGTTCAACAAAAATCTTCATTCTGTAAAGTTTTTAATGTGTTTGTGTTTGAACCTTCTGTAATAGTTGCATATGAGTCCCTCAGTTGTCCTATTTTCTCTTGTGGACTGTATGTAAACCTTTTATGTGAAATAAATTATTCAGTACTAAATAAAAAATAACATAACATTTTGTATGATCCCTCTCATTTTGTGGTAGCAGTATGAGCAGATACACAGAGGAAAATGATATTGTTGTCAAGTACATTTTAATGCTTTAAAAACAATAAAAAATACTGATAATAAAATATTGTTGAAGTATACCGTTAGTCTGCTAAGAAGCAGTAACTGAAGTAACTACATAATGTTTGTGCTATTCTCTATCACTTAGTCACCATGGCAATGAATTATCAGACAAACCTACTCCATTATTTACAACACACACACACATACACGCACTTTTCATTAGCATTCACCTTTCACCAGACATGAGGGAAGGCGGGACGTTTGTGTGGGAGAGATAAACAGGGATGGAAGGTGTATTGGAAGGAGAAGTGAGGGGCTTGTGTGTGTTTTAGAGAGAAATCAGAGAGTGCTGCGATTCTCATCCTCAAATAGATGTGTGCGTTTGCTTTAGTCACTTTCATTCATCTATCAGAGCCACAAACAAGCTGCCAAAAGAAAACCAACAGCCATCAAGCACGTCACCAAAGAGACAGTCTTCACTCCACATGACTAGACGAGGACCTTCCACTTACTTTATCACACACACACACATGCGCATACACCCTGAGTACAGATTTTATTACCACACAAAGGAATGGCCCAAGGCCTGTTTTCAGAATCAGATTACGTGTCAAGTACATAAAAACACAAGGAATTTGTTATGTTTTCCAGAAACTCTGGGTACTTGAATTCATATATAACAAAAATACTGAATTAAATAAAGCAATTAACTAAAATGTATTCTTATCTAGATGGTGTGAAGTGCAATGTTGCTACATCGTTAAAGCAGTAGATGGCATCTTGATAAGTAAGCCTTAAAAAGTCTTAAAAAATAAACATTAATAAACAACTGAAGGTATGTGAAAAGAAAGAGTACAACTTACCAAAATCCATATCCTGTCTCATTGCTCAATCAGTGTTTTAACCGCGCAAATACATACGTATAACAGCTTGTAAACAATGTCTCATAACGTACGTTTACCTCAGATACACACACACACATTCGGTGACCAAATTGACCAATAGAGTTTCAGTGAAACTATAGAGAGGAGGATTTTTCTTTATTCTTTTTTTGTTTTTCAATTTTTACTTTATTATTTGGAGAAGAAATATAATTATGTAATTGTAACTTTATTATTATAAAAACTTAATTTGAGTAATTTAAGCGTTTGTATGCAAATCAGTTAATTTTATCCTTAATTATAGTAGTACCAACTAACTCTCATGTATGTTTTACAGCACTAGTTGACAGATTTTTTATTCCTTGAGAAAATTTGGCATGTACTGTACCTGATATCCAAAATAATCAATATTGAATTAAATTGAATTAAATAAGAAATCAAATCGTAATCTTGTAAATCAGAATTGAATCGAATTGTGAAATTTGTGTCAGTTCTTCTAAATAAACTACTGCCGCTGTTGTTCTCAGCAGCTTTGTGACAACTTTTGTAACTTTGTTATAGTCTTGTCTAGCTGGCTATTTTAAAAATCTTGTTTTAGTCCAGTTTTTATATAACATGCCAGCAGATGCTATGCTGCTGACTCTGACAGTCGGCCTACTTCTTGCGGGTCCACATGTTGTTGTAAGCTTTATTACTGTAATTCTGTTGTAATGACAGCTTTGTGAAATGACATATCTGAAAGTACAGTAAATGCTACGGAGAGTAAATTGGTCACCTTTGAGAGTAAATAGGATAAAGCTACTTTCTTACTGCCTTTTCTTTCCGCAACCTCTCTGCTGTTGGACATTTTCTCTTACAGAATAAATTTATCACACATTAAAATAATTGTGTGGAACTTTAAAGTTGACATGAAATTAAAATTCACCCCATCTGTTTTCTAAATGCATTGATATTGTTGTAAATGATTGATCTATTCACCCAGCATCCAATTTTTTTTTACCTCTTAATTTACCTTGATTAATTTGTAATAAAAAAGGTCATACAGTAACTCGATTTTTCAGTGAGATGACAGACTTCTCTCTATAGTGATGTTTGCTGGATTCATGTAATTTGCTTAAACCTGCCCATTACTTACAATCAACCTCAAGCTTGCATTCAGATCTGCCTCCATCCAATTAACAATCAATGAATAGAACCAAGTCTAAAATAATCTGTTTCACTTGGATATGTCACAATATGAAAGAAAAGATCTGTCGCTACTCCCCTTTACATTTCAACTTCAAAGTCTCATTTGCATAACTTGCATCAAAATCCATTGAACTCAATAAAGTGAAGCAAGCTACTGTACAGTGTTACCACCAGCCTTAGAAGAAAGAGACGTGTATCTAGATACACTGAGGTTTATGACACAAATTGAGACAATGTGTGATGCTTTTCATGTGGAAGTCAAAGGCACTGAGAGATTTATTAAAGCTGTGATGTGGTCATGTGAAAGGGTTTTAATGAATATTAAATGAAGATTGTTGACAAAAAAACACATAAAACCCATCTTCCAACCTTCTTCCTTCCTGTTTTTCCGTCCTTTTGTCTTTCATGTTTTGAAGTTCACTCTGAAGACTCTAGGCCATGCAGTTCTGAACTGTTCGATTCTAGATTGAGCTCCGCTTGAGGCGGTAACTTTCTGCTGTGCTGTTTTCTCAGAAATGAAGCTACCACCTAGAAGCCGTTCGGTCCCTATAGGGACACAAAACACAGCAGCTGCGCATTTCATATTCGCTTTATCCTGCCTTATATTTGCTATAAGCACTTGCTAAAGAAGATTTTGACATATACTGTAGCCTCAGATGATGCAATGTACACATTTTGTGCTTGATATAGGCTAACAGAGACGACAGCCACAGGATACACTCTAAAAAGTGCTGGGTTAAAAACCCAACCTTAACCCAGCCGTTGGGTAACTATGGGACAGAACACACGTTGGGTTGTTTTGACCCAAGTGCTGGGTTTAACCATTTGACCCAACCAGTGGGTCAGGTTAACTGTGTTGCTGGGTTAAACATAACCTAATCATTGGGTTATTTGTTGTCGTATTGCCTTGCTACCTTTATATTTACCAATAATAATAAATAATCACAAAAAAAAATGTAAATTATTGCTTTTCTGCAATCCAGTTAGAAAAACACAAAAAAATGCAACTGTAAACATCAATTTTCATCAGTTTTATTTCTTTTTAAAACAATTTTCAAATGGGTGCAGCTGTCACACATTTCATCCAACCATCACAGACACATAAAACAACAACTTTAGAAGATCAGTTAATTTAAAACACAAAACTGTGTAAACTAGGCACTGTAGATTCCAATTCTTTGTCAACACTGCAGCAGCAGAACACTCAAAAATGAATTATTACCACATGAGAATCGTTGCTATTAAAACTAAGCCAAACAAAGTGTCCACCAGACAATACATATGACAATTTAAAACATGTTACAAGTGGCCAGAAAAAACTGTTGGCCTTAAAAAAAAAAATTCACATATGAAGACTTATGTCCATCAATATAACACACTGCAAGCTGGAGAAATTCCCAGGCAACGAGTCCGCTTCAGTGGCACAGCCCGTAACAAAGGCGAAGGTCTGGGATGTTGTTGTCTCGTCCCCAAGACACAAATCCACCATGCTGGTTCCCACCTGTTAAATATAAGACACT